>NC_068567.1:24406081-24715636 GCF_025698545.1 Gossypium raimondii | reverse complement strand
AAGATGACTATAAAGAATAAATATCTGTTACCTGGTATTGATGATCTTTTTTATTAATTTAAAGGAGCTTCGATATTTTCAAAGATTGACCTTTGATCGGGATATTATCAGCTACGAGTGAAAGATGTAGATGTACCAAAGGTAGCATTCAGAACTCGCTATGGACATTATGAGTTTCTGGTCATGCCGTTTGGATTGACAAATGCTCCGGCAACATTTATGGATTTAATGAACCAAGTTTTTCAGCCCCATCTTGATCATTTTCTTGTTGTCTTTATTGATGACATTTTAATTTATTCTAAAAGTGAAGACGAGCATGCTCTGAAGATTGTATTGCAGACTTTGCGAGAAAAGAAATTGTATGCTAAATTTAGTAAATGTGACTTTTGGCTTACTGAAGTCGGATTCCTCGGTCATATGATCTCGAGAGATTGTATAGGAGTTGATCCGAGCAAAATTTTGGCTATTTTTAATTGAAAAAACCTATGAAACGTATCTGAAGTACGAAGCTTTCTAGGGTTGGTTGGGTACTATCATCATTTTGTAAATAATTTTTTTATTATAGCTTCACCTTTGACGAAACTGTTGCAAAAAGATGTCTGCTTCGTTTGGTTAGATAACTGTCAGAAAAGTTCTGAAAGATTAAAGAGTTTATTGACAGAAGCTCCAATGTTGATGCAACCTGAATCGGGGAAGAAATTTATTATTTATAGTGATGCTTTTCTGAATGGCTTGGGGTGTGTTTTAATGCAAGAAGGAAAGGTCATCGCCTACGCCTCTCGACAATTGAAAGTTCATGAAAAGAATTATCCAATACACGATCTAAAATTAGCGGCGATTGTGTTTGCTTTAAAAATGTGGCGTCATTACTTGTATGGCGAAAAGTGTCATGTGTATACTGACCACAAGAGCTTGAAATATTTGATGACCCAAAAAGAATTGAATCTAAGACAGCGTAGATGGTTAGAATTGTTAAAGGACTACGAACTTGTGATTGATTATCATCTTGGCAAAGCAAATGTGGTTGCTGACGCTTTGAGCTGTAAATCTCTATTTTAGCTGAGCTCAAGGTTAAACCTTTGTTTTTACAAAATATACGAGAATTACAGCTTGTTGATCCGAAGTTGGTAGCCAAATGGAAGATTGTTGAGACTAGTCAGAATACTTAATTTAGCATTCACGATGATGGTAATTTGTACTTTCGAAAAAGGTTATGTGTACGTGATGATCTGAAACTTAGACAAAATTTATTAAAAGAAGCTCATAGTAGTGTGTACTCTATTCATCTAAGAAGTTCGAAGATGCATGCTGATTTGAAATATTTTTATTGATGGCCGGAAATGAAATGAGAAATTTCTAATTTTGTATCGAAATGTCTAGAGTGTCAGCAAGTAAAAGCTGAGCATCAAGTTCATTCTAGGTTATTACAATCGGTCATGATTCTAGAGTGGAAATGGGATCAAGCTACAATGGATTTTGTCACTGGATTGCTGTTAACATCGAGAAAGAAAGATGCAATTTCCGTTATTGTGGATCGACTAACAAAATCTGCACATTTCATACCGGTGCGAATGGATTCGTTGGAAAAATTAGTCGAACTCTATGTTAATGAGATTGTTAGATTACATGGTATTCCGTTATCTATCATTTTAGATATTGATCTGAGATTTACCTCAAGATTTTTGGGTAAGTTACATGAGGCGTTGAGTGCAAAATTGAAGTTTAGTACGTTTTTTCATCCTTAAACAGACGATCAAACTGAACGAGTGATTCAAATTCTAGAAGACATGTTTCAGTGTTGCATTATTGAGTTTGAAGGTAGTTGGGAGAAATATTTGTCATTAGTCGAGTTTGCTTACAATAATAATGATCAAGTGAGCATGAAAATGGCATCGTATAAAGCTTTATATGAGCATCAATGTAGAATTCCGTTATGTTGGTCGGAGTTGAGTTAACAGAAGTTGGAAGGGGTTGATTTAATTAGAGATACTGAAGACAAAGTCAGATTAATTCGGGATAACTTGAAAGCCGTGACGGATAGTCAAAAATCTTACGCAAATTTGAAGCATAAGGATATTGAGTTTGTTGTGGGCGATTGAGTGTTTTTAAAGGTTTCTCCGTGGAAAAAAATTCTATGTTTTGACAGAAAAGAGAAGTTGAGTCCAAGGTTTGTTGGGCCGTTTGAAATCATCGAAAGAGTTGGTCATGTAGCTTAAAGATTAGTCTACCCCTAAAGCTTGAAAAGATTCACAATATTTTTCATGTTTCACTGCTGAGGCGATATAGGTCTAATCCATCACATATAATTTCTCCCTTGGATGTAGAACTTCAGCCTGATCTGCCATATTCTGAAGAGCCAATAAGGATTTTAACACATGAGGTAAAGGAACTCAAGAATAAAAGAGTACCATTGGTTAAAGTTTTATGTAATCGTCATGGGGTTGAAGAGGTTACATGGGAAATAGAAGAATTGATGAAATCACAGTACCCAAATCTAGTTTCAGGTAAGATTTTCGGGGACGAAAATTCCTTTAGGGAGAGAGTTGTAACATCTCGTTTATAGTGATATTGGAACAGTGGTTTCGGGACCACAATTCTGATGAGTAAATTATTATTTCATTATTATTTCAGTGTTTATGGGATTTTATTCAGGTCATATTAAAATTTCATTAAGAAATTTTCATGTTAGGTAGTTAATTAAGTAAAAATGACTAAATCATAAAAAGAGCAAAAGTTGAGTTCTATTAGTTAAAAGGATCAAATGGCCATGAAATCGTAAACTAAGGGACTTGAATGGAAATTATTTCGATAAATAGGTTAGTGGATGTTTATGGATTTGGCTTAAGTGAAATTTTGATAAATTTTTAAGGTTAAAATGGTAAATGGGTAATTGAAATGAAATTAAGTAAAGGAAATAGAAACAAAGTTGTCATCTTCCTATTTTCTTTCTTTGTTTGGCCAAAACCACTATTGTTGAAGGGGAGGGAGCTTTGTTTTGATTTCTTCCTTGCATGATAAAATTTTTTGTTCCATTTTTAATGATTTTTATGTTTTCGATATCGTTTTAGCTTAGTTTAGCTAGCCTGGGGGTTAATTTGTAAAACTGTTAAAAGTAGTGGGACTTTCCATGAATGTTCTTGCATGAGTTTTGAAGTTTAATGTCATTTAGGGACTTGTTTGTAAAAGTAGTAAAATTTCATGGTAAATTTGTGAAAGGATGATTTGTATGGATTCATATAGGTCCCTAGAGAGATTGACTAGTTTTAGAAAAGAATGAAAATGCTTAGATTTCAATTTATGAGTTTAAGGACTAAATTGTGAATAGTTAAAATGTTAGGGGAAAAATGGTAATTTTTCATATAAATGAATTATGGATTAAATTAATGTTTAGAAGTACTCAATTGAATGAAATTATTGTTTTGGATCACGAACGAGTTGAAGATCGCGGAAAAAGGGAAGATTTCGGAGTAATTCTTGTGTTTCGTAAATTTCTATAATCTAGTCTTGTAAGTTTGTTATATGCTTACTTTTAGTTGCATTGAATATTTCATAATATTTCATTATTGAATAATCTTTTAATTTCGATTTAACTATTTTTAAAGAAATAGAAACATGATGCTATTCGGGCTATGCGCCTAGCAGGCTCTGTGCCGGTGTTATTCAGGCTTTGTGCCTAGCAAGCTTGTGCAGGTGTATTGAAAGTTAACATCAAATTGAACATTTGTAGTCGATAACAAATGAATCTATTATCAAACTTACAAAGCCCTCTTGTGCTTATTAGTTTGATTTAGTTTTGTTGGACTCTTGGAATCTTTTCTTGGATTGGATCGACTCGAAATCTCACACACTATCATCATCATCTCGGTAGTCATTTTGTAGGTCTTTAGTGCTATGTTATTTTTGTGAAGATGTAAATATTAAAATTTGATATGTTTATGCTTGTTGCTAGTGAATGGCATTTAAACTTATGTGCATAACTAGGTAAACCTTTTGGACAACATATATGTAGTTGATGTACAAATCTTTTTGGTGCAAAGTATTGGTGCTTGAATACTTCAAATATGTGGTGTATAATCGCTTAGTATATGATGAATTATGATGCTTGATTGTGATAAGTTTTTGACATGTTTAGGTAATATTTGGTTGAATGAAACTGAAGTGTCTTGTGGGCATATTGGTTGAATGAATTTATGCTCTATTGAATTGATTGTTTCATGTATAAATTGATATGTTTTGAGGTCTTGAATGAGGGAACAAAATGCTTGTAGATACATATTTGAGTTGGAGATGGAAATGGCTTGAATTTGGCCAATTTCATGTCTACATGGCTTGAGACACGGGCTTGTGTCTCATCCGTGTGTGACACACGGCCATGCGATACGGCCATGTGTCCCCTGTAGGTTTTTAAGGCATTCAAGTTAGGCAGTTATACGGCTTGGCACACGGGCATGTGAGGCCATTTCGAAAGTTACACGGCCTAGCACACAGGCGTGTGGCTTGGCCGTGTGACCCGAGTCAATAAGTTACACGAGCACGGACATGGACTGGGTCACAGCTGTGTGTCCCTATTTTGATTGTTACACGGCCTGAGACACGATCGTGTGTCTTAGCCGTGTGACCCCTACAGCTCAATTTTTCTAACTTTTTCCTCAATGTTCCTATTGTTTCCGATTTGGTCCCGAATCATTTCTAAAAGTCTTTCTAAGGCCTTGAGGGCTCGATTAAGGTACAATGTGCATGTGAATCATTTTATGCAAGGATTCAACAAGTTTTCTTTCAATTTTCATAATTTCGAAGCAATTTCGAGGTAAAATTCATTTTTTCATTTTGAATTTTTGTTGAATTTTTGTCAAATTTTTGCTTGAAAACTGTGTTTTTGGGTTTATTTGGAACATATATCTTGTATTTTCTTGCAGGAGGTTGCCTAGCCTAGCCTTAGCTAAAATCTTGAAAGTTTTCTTTAAACTCTTTGCCTACAAGGTGTTTGATAAAATTCCCCAACTAAAATTTTAAGTACAAATAATGTCTTCTCTAGTCTAGTTTGTTATAATGCCTATGAAGAAATTGTTGGGAAATGTGTCTATATTGTAGTAAACATGTAATTATTTTCTAGTTATTTGAACGATGAACAAATAAAGTTAATTCCACATTTCACTATTATGTGTTTTGTATTTCTGTCTTTCATATATTGCATGCATAGCGAAATTGTGACAAGCAAATATTAGCTCATTGATTGTCTAAGTTCAAACTGATGGTAAGTGACATTGTAAGAATATTTACTTTGCGAGAAAGACAAATTACTTTAGTAGATAATCTAAACGGTTCCGTAATCTCGTAAAAAAATCAAAGTGAGCATTTGATTCAAATACTAAGAAGGATTATTATATCGTCTACAATTCCAATTGAGGAGATGACTAGTCTTGGCAACCGGAGCAGTTGACTCCACGAGTAGAGATATAAATGTATTCAGTGGCAGAATTATACATTGGAATGAAACCAAGATGAAATAATTCTAAATCCGTTTTCAAATTAATTCACTTGTGACATCCATGGTGTGATTTACCTAAATCCTGAGTCAGTCACTGACCATGTGTATGTAACTCATGTGCTTTAATATAAGTGGAGGCTTATGCTTTAAAGATGATCGAGACGATAGCCTGTATGTGTTTGGAAATGTGTCCATATTGTAGTAAACATGTAACTGTTTTCTATTTATTTGAACAATGAATAAATAAATAAAGTTAATTTCACATTTCACTATTATGTCTTTTATATTTTTTCTTTTATATTTTGCATGCATAGCAAAATTGTGACAAGTAAATACTAGCTCATTAATTGTCTAAAGTTCAAACTGAAGATAGGTGGCATTGTAAGAACGTTTACAGTACGAGAATGATAACTTACTTCATTAGATAATCTAAATGAGTCTGTAATCCCATAAAAGAATCAAAGTGAACATTTAATTCAAATACTGAGAAGGATTATTGTATCGTCTACAATTCCAATTAGGGAGATGTCTAGTCTTGGCTATCGGAGTAGTTGACTCAACGAGTAGAGACATAGATGTATTCATTGGTAGAATGATACATTGGGCTGACCCAAGATGAATTAATTCTGAATCTATTTTTGAATTAATTCACTTGTGACATTCATGGTGTGATTTACCTAAGTCATGAGTTAGTCAATGACCATGCGTATGCAACTCATGTGCTTTGATATAAGTGGAGGCTTATACTTATGTATGGCATGGCTTTACTAGCAATAGTGGAATTCAAAGCTTAATTAAAGAGTTAATGATATCCTCTCATTGGCATTGTGTGGATTGATAAATATGGAATGTGGCCAGGGGTTGCTTGTTCTCGAACGAGCAATTTATCACAATCATTTGTTGACAGTGATCATATTAATCATTAAGAAGACACAATGGTGACAATGAGATAATTACAGTTGGATGAATTGCTTTCGTAAATATGAGGGTAACACAAACATGACGAGGTCATTGGACAAAACAGTTGGATGAATTGCTTTCGTAAATAGTATACAATAAGGAATTTTCAGTCATTGTACTTCTTGTGGACTAACCCTATGATTAAGTAATTGCGAATTATCTGAACGATGCTTCTGGATATAATTGCAATCACTAAAGCCTAATTGTATATGTTCGATTGGTCCCTCCATTAGCTTAACAAAAGATATATCGGATTGCATTTGAATCAGAAAAAAATTTCGCGACTTTGAAAATATTTAATTGAATCGATTTATTCGACATGGAGTTAAATTAGGTGGTCATGAGAATTGTTCAACTAGAGAATTTAATTAAGTAATTTTCTTAAAAATTTAATTTGTAAAGTCTAAGTGATTTTTGGAAAAATTAATTTTGATTAAGTAAAATTAAATTAATCAAATCAATTAAAATTAATATGATATTTTTGGGAGTTAATTTTCAAGTCAGACAATTGGCCCAATGAGTAATTGAACTTGAAACTTGGACCTGAGTTCGTAAATTGGGCTCGGGAGCCCAAAATTGAAACAAAGACCCAAAAAGTGGTTGAACTGGGCCCAATATGTGAAACTAGGCCGACGATCCAAGAAGTGGCTAGACCGGACAGGTAGGTCTTCATTGACCCAGACTGAACTGGATCGGGGTGTCGTAAGGGTGTTGCACCTGCATCACCAGACATAGCGGTGCTGTTGGGTGCGACGACGGCGTCCCAGTGGCTGGCGCCGATTGTCGTCGTGGTTGAGCAATGGAAGAGTTACACTCCTACTGGAACTCTACCAGAGAATTTGAATTCATATTAATTATTTCAAAAATAATAATAGTTTAATAGTTTAATATTAAACTAAATTAAATACTTATGTTAATAGTATTTTATTAACTTAATATTAAAGTGATTATCTCAAATTTAATTTAATGTTTATCTTGTAGATAGACAGTCTATTATTTTAATAAGATTTAATATTATATTTAATCTAATATTTATCTTAATAAATTTTATATTAATTTAACATTAAAGTGATTAAGTTTAATCATAGTTGAACTCTCTAAACTCTTCCTATATAAAGAAATCCTTGGGTCATTATTTACACACACCTAAATTCAAGGGAAAGTTGTAGAGAGAAAATTCTCTAAAGAGATTATTCTAGAAAATTTCTAGAGATATTTTTTTGATTTACAACTTGACCCAAAAGTTTACAGAAATTACAAAATTACCCCACTGGTAATTTTTTGAAAAATTTGGTTATTCAAAGTGAGCCCACACTTAGTAGACGTAAGCTTGAAAATAGCGGAGAAGACTACTCGGTTGAATCGCTCATCCTAGACGAATCGAAAAGGTACAATTTTGATTAAGTGTTTATTACCTTAGATATCACAACCAAAATCTTGTTTTGAAAATTTTTTTTAAAACTCTGGTTTTTCTCTAAATTTATTTTCCACTGCATTTTTCAAACTCGTTTTTTCCAACAGTATGTTACGTACATGACTTGTGTATGGAAATGAGTTAATGATATCCTCTCATTGGCATTGTATGGATTGATAAATATGGAACGTGACTACGAGTTGCTTTTTCTCGAGTGAGCAATATATCATAGCCATTTGTTGACTGTAATAGCCCGTTTTTTAGTGGTGTCGAAAACAGTTGTTTCGGGGCCACCAAATCTGACGAGAAGTTTGTAAATATTATTATTTAATATTTATGACTCAAACATGGTTTTAAAAAGGCTTTTAATATAGTGATTTTTGTTATATAAGCGATTTATTAAGTTCAAGTGGTTTGACCCTAATGTCAAGTGGTTTTAAAAAATAAGGTATCAGGACCTCGTTTCTATAAATCATGTCGTAAATATTTTTATAAATATTTACAGTGTGTCATTAAGGTGGTATTAAAGTTTCGTTAAAAAATTCAATGTTTCGATAGTTAATTAATTAAAAAGGACTAGATCGTAAAAGATGAAAAATTTGATCGCTATTTGATTTGAGTGATTAAATGGCTTAATGAATGAAAGTATATGGACTAATATGGTAAATATACCATATTATATATGAGTGGGTGGTTTGCTTTGCTCATTTTTAAAATATGTATGTTCATTAATTAAATAAAACAAATTAAAAAGGTACTAAAATAAAGTTAAAGATATCATTTTTTCCTTTTATTGTTTTGTAAAATTTGAGAAAGAAGAAAGCTGAAAGCCATTGATCATGTAAGTTCGTTTTAGCCCCGTTTCTAGTAACTTTTATGTTTTTGAGATCGTTGCAATTAGGTCTAGCTAGCCCGTACCTTTAATTTTGAAATTGTTAAAGATTTTGAATGTTTCCATTGATGAATCTTGTGATTTTTTATGTTACATGATGAATTTGGAATGTTGATTGATAATTAAAAGTATTTTGTTAAGTGATTTTTGATGAATTTATCGATTAGGGACTAATTTCTTACAATAATAAAAGTTCAAGGATTTGATGTGAAGTTGTTGCAAATGTGAGCTGATATGGGTGCCATGAATATTCTGTTGTTCAAATTTGGCATTAAAAATGGTTAATTTGCATGTTTTGGGCTCAATGATTAAATTGAATAAAAGTAAAAGTTTAGGGGCATTTTGTAAAAATTGTCAAAATGTACTAAATTGCATAAAATACATTATTTTATTGTCTAAACTAATATATTGAATGAAATTATTAATTTAGATCAAGATTGGGTGGAAAATTAACAAAATGCCCATGTAATTTGACATTTTAACAATTTAGCCTGGTAAGTTCGTATGAACTATAAACACTTAAATGTGAGTTAAATTGACTGTTTAATGTAGTATTCTATTGTACATGAATTAATATACAGATGTTATTATGCAATTTATTATGTCATGAAATGATAGAAATTCAATGACGTACGGCGACTACCGAGCCCTGTTTGAACCTTAGGAATTTGTAGGATACAAATGACATGTCATTAGGGTTTACATGATTTAGGTGCTGGTCTTGAACATCCTATCGATGGTTGAGGTCCGGCATGTGTTGCAGATACTCCATAGCATGTGTGAGAAGCATCATGTAGCTACGTTCCGACCCACAGCTCGTGTAAGCAGGACCATTTTCACAGCTCGTGTGAGAATATTTATTCATAGCTCGTGTGAGCATATATGCACAGGAATTGACAGATTATATTTATATGAGTTAGCACGGTTTGTGTTAGCTATTCTGAGTATCCCTCAGTATTCTAAACAGTTCAACGGGCATGAATTGGAAAGGAAATGGTAAATGTTCAATACTAACAAATACATGTATATATGAAATACATTGAGATGATGAGATATATGGAAAGCGTATTATGTTATGAAAGATGTTATATCCAGTTGAATCATATTCAAGTATAATGGTTATCCATGTTGAATTCATATGAAATATGTTCAAGTATGCTAACATGTGTTGTTGTTTGATGCTTAGGCATGTGCCAAGCTAATGGTTGGATTGTATTATGTTTATTTATAAGGTTATGCATTGAAATGATAAATGCCCAAATGGAGATATGCTTGTGTTCATGAAATAGTGGTAAGGTTTAAATTATGTAATTTCTTATGAAACGGTTTATCATGTGGTTAATTATAAAAGAGTTATATTTAAATGAAGTAGCTTGTGGCTATGGTTGATGATATGCTTATGACTTGTGTGTTATGCATATGAAACAGGTGTGGAAAGGTAATGAAATAGTATGTTCATACTTGAAGTGTAAAATGATGAAAAAGGGAATGATGAGTTGAATTGATGTTGTTATTTAAGTTCAAGAAAGTAAATGCAATGGAAAGTAATAAAAAGCAAATGAAAGTAAGAAGATTTGGAAAGGGTTTAAAGTTTTATAAAATCCCATAACGCTAGGGATGATATGTATATGTGATGCTATTGATTTACTCACTTTGTGAGCTGCTGAATATGGTTTCATGAATCTTGTGGTATTGGTATAAGATTATTCTTGATATGTATAAATTTCATATTTGAAATGAATTTATATGACTAAATTTTATATGAGCTTACTAAGCATTATTGCTTACGTAGTTGTTTGTCCTTTACTTTTTAGATTATCGGAAGCTCGATCGGGTCGGAAGCTCGTCAAAGATCTATCACACTATACAACAATTATATCGATAGATTTTGATGTCTTAGTTTAGGTTATAATGGCATGTATAGGTGGACTATGTCTAATGTTTAATTGATGAGCTTGGTATATATATGTCATCTTGGTTGATGATTATGGCATGAAATGTTGCCTTGGATTTGAGGTACTTAAGGTACAATTGATATCTTGTTGGTTGTGGTTAATATGGTTAAATTGGTGTATGTTTTGTAATTGCCAAAATTGGTATGGTTGTTATGTATCAATTATGTTATGTTTTGGCATGAAAAAATTTAAGTGAAAATTGTTTAAATATGCACATGTATAGGTGTTTTGGTATATATTATAGCCATTATGTTTTGGCTTGTAATTATGGTATTCTGAGTGATTGAAATGGTTGTTAGGTTGATATATGTATGTGGCCTTATGATGGTTGATTTTGTAGTCTTTATGATGCTTAAATGATGGAAGTTGAAATGGTATTTAAAATCTATGTAAGGGTATGTTCTTTGACATGGTTAAATGTGGTCATTTTGGTATATGGAATGTAGTTGACATATATGGCTAACGGTGCTAAATGTTAAATGGTCAATTTGGTAGTATGAGTGTGGATTTGATATGTGAACAAAATGGTAAGTTTTGGCTAAATTATGCATATGATTATACATGTTTAATTGTTGTGATTGAGGTGCCTCATTGGGCATATTGGTTGTATGAACATATACCTTATTGATTTAGCTTGTTGATACATTTTTTGGTGGATTTGGAATGCTTGTTTACATGTGGAAAATTTGTTGTAGGTTTGTGCATGTTTGGGTGAGAAAAATGGCTTGGAAATGACCTATTTTTCGTTCACACGGCCAGAGACACGGGCACGTGTCTCAGCCGTGTGTGACACACGACCATGCGACACGGCCGTGTGTCCCCTGTAGTTTATTAAAGGTTGCATTTCAAGAGTTAGATAGCCTGGCACACGAGCGTGTGGCTTGACTGTGTGACCCAAGTCAGAGAGTTACACAGGCACGGACACGGACACTCACAAATCAAATTACTTTACATAACACATATATTATTTCAATTATCTCATACATACTCACAAATCGATCTTTAGCACCTCGATAAAATTTTCAACCGATAACCTTTTCATCGATAACCTTTTCATCCATTTTATTATTTCGGGAGTGCCATGGTATCTTTCAACGATGGTCTTTTCCTTTTCGAGTATAATGCCATGATATATTTCAATCATAGTCTTTTCCTTTTCTCAAATTAAGAAAATCCAAACACCATTTCATAGATACATATTTAAATATATCAATTTACATCATAATTCAAACGAAATACTTTAAATGAAATACGAACTTACCTCGACTAACAAGGATGCAAAAGTAGAGCCGACGACTAATTCGAAACCTTAGCTTTACCGCGATTCAAGTCTGGCTGATTTGTTTGTTGATCTAAATAATAATTTCATTCAATTAAATTATACAAATAACTTAAAATAAGTAATTTGAGCCTATAACCCATTTTATTGTCAAATTACTAAATTACACCTAACATTTTAACTTTTGTGCAATTTTGTCCCTAAACCCGAAACTTGCAAATCACCATTTTTAAGGAAAAACTCTACTAACTGAATTTCTTAGGGGTTCATTATAGCCCATATTTTCCACCATTTCACACTATTATCACTGAATTTTACCATTTTCTCGAATAGGTCCTAAAACACAAAATCATCAAAAATTACTTAACAAAATACTTATATTTAACTACCAATTTTAACAATCTATCAACTAAATTCAAAAAAACTTAAAATATTCATGGAAAGTTCCTAAAATTTTAACATATTTAGAAATTGACCCCCGAGCTACCTAGATTAAGCTAATACGAACTCAAAAACATAAAAATCACTAAAAACAGGCATCAAACACATACCATGCATGAGACACTAAGCTTGACTGAAGCTTCGTAACCCTCAAATTGTGATTTCAATAAAAGGAAATTATGAGGGAAGAAGATGATAGCTTAGTTCTTTTGTTTAAATTAATTATTTTATCTAATTACCATTTTGCCCTTATGACTATTAACTTAATAACTAATAAAACATGTCCATAATTGTCCACTAGCCGCCTTTGTGGTTTATTTTCCATATAAGTCCATTAATTTACCTTTTCAAAGCTATTTGACCCTTTTAACTAATAGAAATTAACTTTTGTGTCTTTTACAATTTAGTCATTTTACTCAATTAACTATTTAAACAATAAAATTTCTTAACCAAATTTTAAAACGACCTAATAAATACTCATAAACATGAAATAAATATGAAAATACTTGATGCGCTCATCGAATCATAGTCTTGAAACCACTATTTTGACATCATTGAAAATAAGTTGTTACAACAAATGGGAGATTGTTGAGAAATGTGTCCATATTATAGCAAACATATAATTGTTTTCTATTTATTTTAATGAGGAATAAATAAATAATTCTAATTTTCACATTTCACTATTATATCTTTTGTATTTTTGTCTTTTAGATTTTGCATGCATAAAGAAATTGTGACAAACAAATATTAGCCCATTGATTGTCTAAGTTCAAACTGATGATATGTGGCATTGTAAGAATATTTACACTACAAGAAAGATAACTTACTTCAGTAGGTAATCTAAACGAGCCCGTAATCCCATAAAAGAATCAAAGTTAGTATTTGATTCAAATACTTGGAAGAATTATTATTTCATCTACAATTCCAATTGAGGAGATGACTAGTCTTGGCTATCGAAGTAGTTGACTCCACGGGTAGAGACATAGATGTATTCATTGGACTGGACCCAAGATGAATTAAGTCAAAATCCATTTGTGAATTAATTCATTTGTGACATTCATGGTGTGATTTACCTAAATCCTGAGTTAGTCACTGACCATGTGTATGTAACTCATGTGATTTGATATAAGTGGAGGCTGATGCTCTGAAGATAATCAAGTTGATAGCCAATATGTTGGATACATGAATTGTGTATGAAATGGTTTTACTAGCAATAGTAGAATTCATAACTCAATTAAAGAGTTAATGATATCCTCTCAATGGCATTGTGTGGATTGATAAATATGGAATGTGGTCACGGGTTGCTCGTTCTTAAACGAGCAATTTATCATTGTCATTGGTTGACAGCGATCATATTAATCATTAAGAAGACACAACAATACAATGAGATAAAATGTGATTGTATTGAGTAAACGGATTTAACTGAAAGGAATCAATGATATCTTATAAGGGTAACACACACATGACGAGGTTGTTGGACAAAGTAGTTGGATAAGTTTCTTTCGTAAAGAGTATACAATAAGAAGTTTTCAGTCATGGTACTTCTTGTAGACTAGCTACATGATTAAGTAATTTCAAATTATCGGAACAATGCTTCTAGACGTAATTGCAATTACTAAAGCCTAATTGTATATGTCTGATTAGTCCCTCCACTAGCTCAATAAAAGCTCGATTGAATTACTTTTGAATTAGAAGAAAATTCTACGACTTTGGAAATAACTTGATTGAGTCGATTTATTCAATTTGGAATTAAATTGGGCGATCGTAAGTATTGTTCAACTAAAGAATTTAATTAAAGAATTCTATTGAAAAATTAATTTGGAAAATCTAAATGTTTTTTGGGAAAATTAATTTTGATCAAGTAAAATTAAATTAACCAAATTAATTAAAATTAATATGATATTTTTGGAAATTAATTTTCGAGTCAGACAATTGGCCAAATGGGTAATTAAACTTGAAAATTGGACTTGAGATCATAAATTGGGCCTGAGAGCCCAAAACTGAGATCAAGACCCAAAAAATGATCAAATCGAGCCTAGTATGTGAAACTAGTCCGACAGTCCAACCGGTGGCTAATCAGACCGGTCGGGCCTTTACTAGCTCAAACTGAACCGACAGCAACTGAACCAGCTCGGATTGTCTGTGACTGCGATGGCAACATTCTGGTGGCCGACAAATGGTTGGCTACCTGGATCTTCGGTGGTTGAGCAGTGGAAGAATTACACTCCTACTTGGACTCTACTAGAGAATTTGATTTCATATTAACTATTCAAAAAATAATACTATTTTAATATATTTAATATTAAATTTAATCTAATATTTATCTTGATAAGTATTATATTAATTTAATATTAAAGTGATTAAGTTTAATAATAGTTGAACTCTCTAAACTTTCCTTATATAAAGAGAGCCTTGGGTAATTATTTTTCACATACTTGAATTCAAAAGAAAGTTGTAGAGAGAAAACTCTCTTAAGAAATTAGTTCAAAAAATTTCTAAAAATATTTTCTTTATTTACAACTTGGCCCAAAAGTTTAGAGAAATTATGAAATTACCCCACTGGTAATTTTTGTGAAAAATTTTTCTGATTTGAAGCGAGCCCACACTTGGCAGACGTGAGCTTGAGAATAGCAGAGTAGACTACTCGGTTGAAGCATTCATCCTAGACGAATCAAAAAGGTACAATTTTGATTAAGTGTTTATTGCTTTAGATATCACAACCAAGTTCTAGTTTTGAAAAAAAAATTAGAACTCTGGTTTTTCCTTAAAATTATTTTCTGTTGCATTTTCCAAACCCAATTTTCCAACAGAAACGTCCCCATTCTGGTCATTCGTATTCAAATATGTCTAGTGGTCAAACCATTTATTTCAACGATTCCTTTAGAAATGCAAATGATTCTTACCATTTTGACCATTATTTTTCTAAACACAAGGTTAACATTTCACTGACACTTGATTTTGATTTCTTATCCAAAATTAATTTTTGATTTCTTGAAACTTTGGCTGAATGACATTGGATTAACTTTTTTAAAATTAGGTCACCTCTCTATGCTAATCTTATTCGAGTATTTTATTTGAATGCTAGACTTGAACATTATGAAACAGGGGAGATTGTGGTTGCCATTAACTCTTTTCTTATGGAAACACCTATATGTCTCACCTTGGAAAATTTTGGAGAATTTTTAAAACTTCCTCCCAGTGGTGAATCGAATGAGAAAAACCATTACAATCCGACCTCTAATGTTCGATGCTTGTACGCATTCGAGCTAAATGTCCATGATCTTGTTTTGCACCTTATTATCACATGCATATTACGTCTGGTTTCAAAACATATCATTCTTCGATCCAGTGATTATTGGTGGATTGATTGTTTTCATAGTAATAGGCATCCTGATCTTGCTCTGATTTTGTTTTATGACATAACCAAGATCATTGGAAAGGAGTTCTCTAGCAATCTCTTCTTGCTTTTTAGAACCTACTTGTCTTATATCTTTACCCGCATAAATATCCCTACCCATGTCGATCCTCCCTTATTCATTAAACTTCAACCTATTAGTTTTGTTGGTCTTCATCATGTTGGCTTCAAATTGGATCCTTTTACTGGCAATTGCGTTAAAGATGACCAACCCAATCCCCAAGAGGTTGATGATGAAAACAATGAAGATGAGCATGACAAAATTCCTCCACCTGAGCCAGCTCCTAACCATGCCACTTCTTCTACTCCAACTCAAGAACAAACTTTTTTTAGTTGACATGCTAGCCATTCTTAGAGTGATTGGATCATTACCAGATGATTTTAGAGGCTTAGACATCAGGGTGTCTAGGATGGAAGAAATATGATGTATCTTATGTCTCAATTCCCTTCTCCACCTCCACCTCAAGAAAACTGGAGTGCATATCATTCTTTGTCATGCATTATAATAATTTTCATTGCATTTACCCATCTTTATGTGTTAGAACATTAATGCTTATTTTGGTATTTTGTTTGTAGATACTTTAAGGTTTAGTGTTACTTCTTTGCTTTCAATTTTTCAATTTCTATTCTTCGACTAACAAAGTCTCTCTCTTACGCTTTATTTGTTGAATTTTGATATAACAAAAAGGGGGAGAAGAGAAAGGTAAATTTAATTGGTATTTGGTTGATTTTTTTTTACTAATCTTTTAATGCCAACACCTAAGTGACCAAATTTTCACTCTGAAGTCTTTGTTTGTTTCAAATTAATAAAATCAAGCCATTGGTTCAAATTGAACTTTAACAAAGGGGGCAACAAATTCAAAAACATATTTACCAAAATATTTTTTTATATCGAAAAGGGGGAGATTGTTAAACTAGCTTTATTTGATAAATTGTTTTGATGTAACAAACAAAAATGTTTTTGAATAAATTTTGTTTTTGAACAAAGAAATTATAATGTTGGAAGCATAAAAATCATTTCAAGACTTCCAAACATCTTAGAAAATGTTTTGAATACTTAGAAAATTTGGACAATGTTCAAAAACGGTTTTAAACTCTTTAACTCGATTAAAACATTTTTAAATCAATTGAAAAAGTGCTTCCTACAAGAAGTATAGATCTTTTTCAAAAAGTATCGATACCCATACAATTTTTATCGATACCCTTTTCTATATCGATACCAAACTTACTTACTGACTTGAAGCAAAAATTGAACAAAATAAAAAAGTATCGACGCTTTTCAAAATATCTCGATACCTATTGTATTTCTATCGATACCATCTTTTGATATCGATATCATTTTGTATTTTGACTTGATGATTTTCAAAAATCATAAAAATATCAAAACCCTTTAAAAATATTGATGCCTTTTACCAAGTATCAACAAAATGTCTATGGTATCATTGTAAACTAACTTTAACAATCACTAAATCATACAATAAATGCGAATAGTATCGATACTCGTAAAAATGTATTGATACATTTTATTGCAGGTGAATTTAATGATCTGATATTTTTATCCTTATATTTAATTCCTCAACAACCACAATAGTTGGGAATCAATTAGAGGGTATAAATATCAACTTCCAAAGGTCCTACAACAATAAGAAAGATAATTGAAGAAAAAAGATCAATCAAATAACCTTTGCGATCAATTTTCATACTTTTCTTACATACAATTGTGAGCTTCAATGTTATTCTATCAGCTCAAGTGTTCTTCTTTGTAATTGTGCTTAATTGGCAAACTCTTTGATCTTGTAAGGATTATTTATATGTTTGCTTATTTATATTTCTTTGAAAGGGTTTTTTCCTTAAGGGAGTTTGTAAGGTTAAAACTTGTCTTCAAAGTTTGTCAAATTAGTGAATTTGGGAAAATCCTTAGTAGTGGAAAGCTAAGGTAGTAGAGTAGGCAATTGGGGCCGAACCACTCTAAATTATTGTGTTTAATTTTTCTATCTTTATTCTCTAGCATCCACAAATTTTTTAAAAAGTGAATTCACCCTCCTCCGGGCAAATTTAATTTAATCATTTGAGCTAACAATTTTGATCAAAATTTTTATATTACGGACGGAAGTTCTAGTTTCAAAAATTTTAGAATGGAACTTGATTACCAATTCGAAATAATGAGATATAAATACAAATGTGACTGTTGGGCAGTGGATTGCACTGTTTTAAATTGTTAACCTTTAAGATTTATAAACTAAATTGTAAATAAAACAAAATTAGGCTAAAATATGAAAATCGTGAAATAAATACTAGTATGAATAAGGACCATGGTTAGTCATGAAATGGAATAATGCTTTTGAAAATATTCGAAAGTTTGTGTAATATTAAATAGTGGACTAGAATGAAAGAAGTGTAAAAGTGTAATGAAATCGTGAAAATTTTGAAATAAATTATTCAAGATATTGTTGTAAATCCAGTACCGTGGAATGCCAATATATACTAGCATTAAACTCCATTGATATATTTGGCATGCTATAGGAACCCAAGCACTCCCATGTTAAATGTGATATTATCGTGACATTCATTATATGAGCACTTCAGTGGTAGTGATTTGCACTTTGGTGCATCTCATGTTTATAGTGATATCGTTCCGTGTATCTATCTAGCTCAATCGAGTCTAGCATGGGCTAAACAATCGTGGTCAGTGAATTTCATTAATAATACATGTTAAATAATGAAGTGGTAGAGTAGTGAATTGGAAATCTTCTAAATTTGTTTAAATTCTTGTGTAATATGTTATATTCATGAATTTATGATAATAATAATATTGATAATGCTAATGTATTTAAAGTAATGGCAAGAATTGAATTCTAGGGTACTTGCTAAGCTATATTGATGCTTAACACGTTGTTTAATACGTAGGTGAAAGATTGGATTGACACTTTTGATTGAAGTCACAACCTTAAGACATCTCATCACATCACTAAGGCTTGAAAGAGGGTATAAAATTGAACTTTTGGTATAGATTATGGCATGTAAATAGGTCTATTTAAGGTGTATATGTATAGAAATGCTAGCAAAGTACTTAGTGAAGCTTAATTGTTAAAATGGTATAGTGATTTTGGTGGAGCTATACATGAGACATATGATAGAATACATGAAAATTTTGAGCTGAAATATGGTTTCAAATGATTGGAATATGTTTAGGAATATATGGTTTTGATCTTGGCACAAATGAGAGTGTTTTGATTTGTTTTGGCAGATATGATGGCATTGTCACAACAACACAACTTGTGGTTTTGACAATGATGGTACTACACCACTTCTCCCAAACAGTGAGGTCGTGGTAATGACACAGCCTTTTAGTGGTCGCGACAAGGACCCTTCTAGTACTGCCTTTATTCATTTTTACTTCCAATCGTAGCCAAGTAGTACTGGATGCCCGAAAATGGTTTAAAATACCTTAAATGAGTTTAATATGATTGAAAAGAAGTGCAAATAATAAAATTAAAGATTTAGTGATTGAGTGCCCAAATGTGACCTCCATTGCTCGGTTATCGGTTTAATCTATATAAGGTGTATTACACTTACTTCTCCTATAATAATATGTTTAACTAATGAAATTGTATAATAAATGTGAGAATGTGTAACAACCCATTTTTTAGTGGTTTCGATACCGCAATTTTGACAAGAGAGTCCATAGATATTTTTAATTAATATTTATGAGTTAAATATAGTATAGTAGAGAATCATGATTTAATAAATTTTATTAATTGGTCACTTAGTCAAGGTACAAGTGGTGCGTACCGAAAGTCAATGGTTTTAAAAAATTAGGTATTGAGACCTCATTTTCATAACCCGAGCTAAAAAATATTGTTATTGAATATTTTTGGAGCTATTATATAGCTGAATTGACGTTTGGTCTGATAATTTTGAGGAATTGTTAGTTAATTAAAAAAATGGCTAAATCATAAAAGATGTAAAACTTTATCACTATTGATTATTATTAGCCAAAATGCATGATTAATGTTTTTTTAAGGATATAAATGGTAATTAGACCCTATTGTATAGTAGTGGACGAGAAGTTCTTTATTTTAAGTGATAATATGTTAAAATAATTATAACTAGTTTATAATATAATAGAATTAAAATAAAACAAAAACCATTATCATTTTATTTTCTTCATCTTCCACCAAAAGTTCAATGGAAAAGAATCAAAGCACCATTGTTAAAGCTTTGAGGATTGACAAAACTTTGGTGCTTGCATATCAAGGATTGAATCGTACAGAGAAAAAATTGGGGAAAAAAGAAAAATTATAGAATAGTCCCTATGAACAAATTTGTTTGCTGGTTGCATTAGGTAAGTTCATACAATATAAATATGTTTAAATTACTGTTGAGTTTCAACTGTATGTTCATTAATGTTTTATTGGAATCTTGAATTGGCTATGACTTAGTACCTAAATTGATAATTGAATTAGATTGAAACTGATTGTTGCGGTATGGTATAATGTGAGATTAAACCCCGATGAAATTAATAAAAGTATGTATACAAGTTTATGGGTTATTGCTCGCAGGTTTCGAGCTTCAGCATGTGTTGCGAATTCGAGAATACAGGTATACTAAGCCCTGGCCAGGCTATTTGTTATGTAGGTTCAACCCTAACGGGTGACCAGGCACTATTATCCTATTCGTGTAGGTTCAACCCTAACGAGTGACTAGGCATTATTATCTGATTCGTGTAGGTTCAACCCTAACGGATGACCATTCAGTATTATCTGATTCGTATAAGTTCAACCCTAATGGGTGACCAGGCATTGTCATTCGATTCATGTAGGTTTAACCCTAACGGGTAACCAGGCACTATGATTCATTGTTTGTGTAGGTTTAACCCAAATGGGTAACCAAACACTATTACTTTCACCTGTGTATGGAGTTCTTTTATGAAGTTTCATCGGGTAGAATTATGAAATGAAAATGTGATGATACGCCATTGGATGTTAGCTAAAGAAAGTTCATGATATAGATGGTTAATACAAGTTGGTTATGATGGATATGTGAACTATGAGATTATATGTATGAAAGAACTATGAGATTATATGTATGAAACACTCATTTTGTAAATGTAATATGTGGTGATAGAGTTGTATGTTTAAAAGAAATGGTAAATGATTGTGAATATGAATATGAATTGTCATGATCAATTGGGTTAATGTGATTCATATGTTGGATCTTTCCTATTGATTGATACAGAAGTATGTTGTACTAAATAATTGAGAGATTATACAATCACTACGTGAAATGTTCACCTTGTTGTTGTAAATGTCTTGATAGGAAATCGTATTAAATTAGTTATATCAGTTTACTTAATTGTAAACTAAGGTAAGAGTCTTGTTTATGTACTTATGAACTTACTAAGCTATATAAGCTTACTTTGTTTCACTTACTGTTTTCTGTAGTTGACGTTTCACGGAACTAGGCAGTCGGATCAACTTCAAGCTCACACTATCAAGCTTCAATCTCGGTAGATTTTGACTTATTTATTTTGGTTTTGTGGAATGTATATAGGCTATTTTGAGTTAATAGTTTAAAGTTCTAAATTGAAGTTGTAATATGTTATAATAGTTGTCATGTATAAGGTTGAATTTAATGATGTCCTATGGTATGCATTTGGTAAATGATGATAACATGTTTGGAAATGGTATGCTTGATCTTAGTTTGTGATATGATTGGGAAATGTCTAAACTTGGATGAAATGATTGGTATATGTGTTAGTTGATACTTGTAGTATATGCAATTATGGTACCAAGTTGTTTCATGGATTTGGGAAGTTGTGAATATGTACCAAAGTAATGATATGATTGACATTTGTGTATGATTTACTTTGTTAAAATTTAAGGCATGATTTAGGTTGTTAGAAAGGTAAGGTTGGAAAGTATTATGGTAAAATGCACATTGGTGTTCATATATGCTTGTATAAATGGTTAAGTTGTATGTTTGAATTGTTTGTGATGTTTTCAAATGGCATATTGGTTAGGCACTTAGGAATGATATTTTAATTGATGTTTTGGCATGTTTTGGTACATTTTAATATGGTTTAAGGATATGAAAGTTTATGGTTTGTGACTTGTCTTGTAGGATACATATAAGTGAACACAGTTTTACACACAGTCGTGTACCACACATGGGCATGTGGCAAGGGCGTGTGCTCTAAATGAATTATGTACAAGTTTTTTGACATGGCTACATTTAGTTACACGTCCTGGCGACAAGGCCATGTGACCCCTAATTTGCATTTTTACCACACTTTTCTGAAATGTTTCAAATTAGTCTCTATTTTGTTCTGAATTATTTTAGAGCTTTCAGAAGCTCGATTTAACCCCAATATTGTATGAATGACATGTTTTTGATTATATGATTGATGATTAAAGATCTTTTAGAGAAATTTGAATTAATATAGCATGATTCTGTTATGTTATGTACTGTAACATCCCGTAACCCTAATCCGGTGACGAAGACGAGTGAGGGTGTTACACAATATTTGAATTAAATTGTACATTAAATGTAGGTCCTCAAATTCCTTGTTGTCTGAATTTATAATTAAGATAATTTTGAAAGGCAGATTTGTAGCTTGGTTAAATCGTAACACTTGATACTCGGTCTCGACGATCGGGTTGGGTTAAGGTGTTACAAAATGGCTATGTAATGGATGTATGTAAGTTTCATTGCTTGAAAGTTTTTAAAATAGTAATTAACAAGTTGTGGTAATATGCTTGGTTATGAGATGCCATCTTAACTAATAGTGTGACATGAAATTTGGTCCTATTGAATGATTAATAAGTATAATTTAAAACATGTGAAAAATTATGAAATATGGAATCAATGTGGAAAATGTGTTAATATGTTACCATGGCAAACTTAATGATGAATTTGTTAATTTACAAGTTGTCCATAAAATTGTCATATTGTTGAAAATGTGAATTTAATAAGTGGGAACATGTGTATGTGATTATATATATATACTGACACATAAGTAGATTTAGCTATATGTATGCATATGATGTCATAACAACCCTTCTCGAAATTTTCTAGGAAAATTTTGTTAAATAAATAACACATTTACTATTCATGGCTCATGGAAATCAAAATATGATAAATGAATATGTATTTAAGGCCTAAACTTGCATTTTTGAAATGTGTGTATATGCAAGGTATTCATTGTGCCTATGTGTGTGATTAGACAATGAGTTGTCTAAAAATACTTTGAATTATGTAAGCTTTGTATCTGCCTCTATACGTATGATGGATATGTTGTTGGCCTTAATTGATAGAAGATGTCTAAGAATATAATGTGCCTAGTAAAGTTAGTGAAATAGTTATGATACAATTTCCATGCCAATAGTGATTAGATGTGCATTTTTGTTGTGATGTTGAGTTCTATGTGATATGAAATTTTGTGGAGATATAAAGTTTCATTGCCTTTGGGCCTTACACTTATGTGCACTCTTGGAGTCCTATTGCCTTCCGGCCTTACACTTATTATGTGCACTCTCTCTTGCCTTGGTGTTATGCACTCACATGCATTCTCTGATGCCTTTAGGCTTAGCACTTCGGTTCTCTCTGGTGTATTTTGGAGGGTAAGCACTTATGTGCTTTCTTGTGTGTTTTAGAGAGATGTAATATGATGCCTTATAACTAAAAACTTATGTGCTCTCTAGTTGTGTCTGGATGTGCCTCGAGTATCCGAGTCACATTTCGTTAAAATTTACTAAGGTCCATGAACTAAATAAGTTCAAAAGTAATTGAATCAAAGAGTATGCTAATAAAGAAATGTGTTACGATATCATGCTCTAACCTTTGTAATATAAATGGGCATGTGTAAAATGATTAATCTAAATGATTATGTGATCATCAATAAAGTAAAATTGTGGATCAACTCATAATTTTTTTATATTTAAACTCTATTTCTATATGCTAATGAGATATTATAGTTGGATATATGTCTATGGATAAAAAGGCTATAAGTGAAGATTATGTGTAATGTGTAGCTTTTAAATGGAACAATTGACAATTGACTATAAAAGAAATGAACTATGTGAGACTAAGTTAAGCGAACTCTGTTGAAAAGGGGTTATATGTTCGATTAAATATTCATTAAGAGTCATACAATTTGAATTAAGAAACATGAACATCTAATGAATCAACAATGTGTAAGTTAGACCTTATAATTTGGTACTAAAAATTAATCTGTTAAAAAAAGCTAAATTGTGGCATAAATAAACTCTGGATATTCTAAGGGGCTTATCATTAATAATGAAATAGGATAAGTAGGTTTATCATTGAGTACTTACTAAGCTCTTCGAGCTCACGCGTTAGTTATTTAAACGTGTAAATTTTAATTTTCCCGAGTAATCGTGATTCTAACTTGGGAGCATCGCATCACCATTTAAGACTTAAGAATGTAAAGTATTTATATTTGTTTGTCATTGGTTTAAGGACCTTGTTATGTAGATAAAGTATTTATCTTTGTTGGTAGGTGGTTAGGGATGTAGAATGTATTTGAAATAAATTTTTTATTTGAAATAATTTTTTTACTCCAAGGGTCCAAGTATCAATACACGGCTTAGTTGTTTTGGAACAAATTGAGGATAGTGAGCAAAATGCTACAATACTAGTCCCCAGAAGTACCTACACTTCTTTAGAGGTACTTGTATTCTGCTTCAAGGCCAGTTCTTCATTGCTTTTGAAAGTGCTTTTGAAAAGTGCTGTGGAAAAGTGCTTTTGAGAAGTGCTTTTGAAAAGTTTGGTTTAAAATTTGAGTGTTTAGCGTTGCTGTCAAAAAGTGCTTTTGAGAAATAAAATGTTCATTTTAGACATGTTATTATCAAGTAACAAATGTGCATTTAAATAATATTTAAATTAGTTAATATTATTATATTTTAGTAATAATATAAAAAATTATTATAACTTCTTGTTAAAATTTTAATATATGAAATATAAATTGTAAATATTTTAAGCAATAAATATTAATTATTTATAAAATTTAATTAGAATATATAAATTATATTTTAAATATTTAAATATAACCATTAAATATTTGTAATTAGTATTTTAAAAATATTTTTTATTTTTAATTAATGATTTTAACACAATTGTAATTAAGCACCAAGAAAAAAAGAAAAATACTATGTTATTGAAGGGTGAAAAGTAATTAAGCACCAAAAGTGCTTTTGGGAGAGGAAAACTAAAATTTTAGCTTCTCCTTTTAGCTCCTTTTCGAAGTGCTTTTGAAAAGCACTTAAAAAGTTAAAATTCAATAAAAAGCGACTTATTCGCTTCACGGCTTTTCTTTCAAAAGTACTTTTGGAGTCAGAAGTGTTTTTTTTAAGCAATGAAGAACTGGCACTCAGTCTTAGCCAGCTGCACTGTTTTGGCCCGTTCCAACTTTCGGAGGTCCATATAAGTCCCAAAACACCTCCTATCTATCACCCCTACACAACATCTAAATGATTTTAAGATGTCTTTGAAGCTTCAAAATTTTTGTAAACTTGATTATATGATTTTATAAAAATATTTTAAAATTTTTATTCAATTTGTGTTAAAAAAAATCAATTTCTACCGTAAACTGGGACAAATAAGGGATTTTACAAACTCTGACCTTATCCACTGAAACCTACCAAGCTAGTAGCCAAGGAAACAATTGTGCTATCACAAAGTAAAACATAATCACATTAAGGGTCTGTTTGATTGACGGAATTTATTTTCCGGAAAATCGTTTCCAACTTTTCCAGCGTTTGATTGGCGGAAAACAATTTCCATTTGGAAAATGAACTCCAAAACACGGGAAAATGGGTTACATTTTAGGGAAAATGTCTTACCGATTTCTAATGGGTAAGACATTTTCCACAGCTCATCTCTTCACTCTTTTCACCTTTTCCACAGCTCCTCTTTTCACTCTCTTCACCCTAACGATTGCAGCCTCATCATCTCTGCCTCATCTTCTCTGCTAGTTCACCTCTTCTCTTTGCTTGCCTCGTTAGCTTGCTGGTTCACCTCTGCTGGTTTATCGAAGGTAAAATTGCAAGCTCTAGGTTAGGGGTTTCAATACCCTTTTTGCTCTTGATAAGTTTTTCTTGAGTAATTTCTGAAATTTCAAGAGTAATGTGAATTAGGGTTTTTTTCCATTTTTTTCTCCCTCTTTTTTTTTTGGGTTTTGAAACTTCTTGTCAGTGATCGGATTTCATCGAAATTTCCAGGTAGCGAAAGAATCGGGTTGGATTTTTTATTCAGTGAAGGTGACGACTGACGATGACTTTGGTTTTTTTTTAAAAAGCTAAATTTTGTTGCATGTTAAGATTTGCTCTTTTTTGAAGCTTCAATTGTTGAATTAATTTAATTTTGCTTTAAATTATTGTTTCCTTTTTTTTCATTTTATTTGAGAATTTCCTCGGCTCTGTTTGTTTGTTTCTATTTTTGTTTCATTTTCTAGAATCAAATTACGAAAAGATATTAGATATCATCGGTTTGTTGTAATTGCAATTGCATGTTGGATTATTTGACAAATCAAGTTAAAAATTAACTTTGTATTTTGCTAATTTTTGTTGTAAAACTATTCTTTTTGCTAGTATTAAATATAATATTAGGAATTTTAACATTGCGGTATCACTTTTCTTTCAATTTTTTTGCATATAGAAATGTAGCCCTGACTATTTTTCTTTCATCTCTTTCTTTTTTTTGTTGAAAAATTGCTTAAGGGGCTGGGAAATTTGCAGTTTTAAACAGTTTAATTGGACACCCTATTCTGGTAAGTCTGCTTGCTCAAGTTTCTGCCAGTTAGTATCTATGTTCAAGGCTCATAATTTTACAATTACATACATACACGGACCCATAAGTATTTTATTTGAATTCTAGTAAATATTATGGCTCATATTAGAAACATCTTCCTAGGACCCTCATGATATCACTAACCTACCCTGATGCTTAATAAAAGCTACTGAAGAAGTTGAGTTTTGAAGAAGTAGATCTTGGAAGTGTTTATTGATGTTTGAGATGCATTAGGTAGATGTATCTGAAACCAATTTGCTAGTGGAAAATAGGCTAGAACATGAATCTAGAGAATTCAAATTTTCTGGGAATTTGCAAGAGGAGACCAAATTTGATGTCCTTTTGCTTTTGCTATATTTCCTTAGTTCTCTATGAATTTTTTCTGGGAATTTGCTTGAGGGAAAACAATTTTGATTCCCTTTTGCTCTTGCTGGGAATTTGATGTCTACTCAGCTTTTTTTATGAAGCCATGTATTGTTAAAAGTTCTACATCTACAATGAGTTTAAATTCCCAGCTCAAGTCCTATTAGATTAGCATGTAAGTGCTTTTTTGTAACATCAAATACATGTAAGTGATTTATTTCCTGAAGATGTGTTTCTAAGAAGCTGAAGATGTGTTTATTTGCTGAAGTCCTATACGATAAAACACTTGCTTTATTTGTTGAAGTCCTATATGAAGTCCTTAATTAAAGTCCTATATGATTTTTGTTTTCCAGTTGATATCTTTGCACTTTTGATTTTGCATTTTCTTGTATATACGTCATCATGCTGTAACAAATAAAAAAAATATCCCACAACATTTATTTGCTGAAAAGTGACCTTCTGAAATATGTATATAGTGAAATCTGAAATCTGAAATCTGTATTTGCTAAAGGTTGCCATGGAATTATTAGACTTTGAATTTATAATAAGGAACTTACTGCATCATAGCTGCATATAACTTTCTAGTTTTTTATTTGGCTGTTGAATGCTTGTTAATGAAAAGACAATTGAATAAGTTTGTAGCTGCTTCCTATGTTTCAATTTCTGCATTTTCTTTACTATGCATTAGTAAACCAGAAGATTGAAGAGTTGATCTTCTGTTTGGGTTGTGATCTATCTTTGCAACTATTGAGTGCTTTCATTTGTTAGTGTAATATATATATATACATATTTATATATATGTTTGCATTTGCCAAGATGTTTGCATTCATTAGCTAAATCGAGTGAATAAAATTTTAGAAAAATCAATTTAAAAATATAAAATTACTAATTTATAAAATAATAAATCTTATATATAAATTTCAAGTAATACACCACTTGATTGGTAATTTAAAATCTTATATATAAATCTTATATTTAAAAGAAACCTTAAATAAAAAATAATGCTATTATAAAATTCACATAACATTTCCTTTTCAACTTGATTGGTAATCAATTAGAATAATTTGTATATAGTGAAATTTAAGTCAAATATATATATATATATTTAAATAAAACCCACACATGATTTAAGTAAAGTGAAACTTAAAATGATTAAAATAATATATTTGAAAACTAATATTTGTGTGGCATTATTTTGTGTAGATGGATCGTAATCAACATCAAAATGCAATTGTCGGAGTCGTGGCTTCAGTTTTAGCTTTTGGGACTCTTTGGATTAAAAAATTAGAAACTAGGAAGGAAATTGCTTCTCGCCGTCGTGTGAATCGAGATTATGAAAGAGAAAATTATATTAATAGTATTTTATATAGTGGTGACCAGCATTGTATTGATGTGATAAGGATGAGACCGATCGCTTTTTTTAATTTATGTGATATTCTTAGTAGGAATAATTTGTTACAATCACCTAAATCTGTAAATATTAGGGAGCAAGTAGTTATATTTTTACATATAATTGGTCATAATGTAAGGTTTTGAGTGATTGGATCTAGATATTATAGATCAACTCAGACAGTTCACCATTACTTTAGGATTGTATTGAGAGCTATTTTGAAATTGTATAGACTAGTTATTAGATTACCTGATGAGTCAACTCCTAGTGAAATTAGAAACAATCCAAGGTTTTATCCTTATTTTAAAGATTGTATTGGAGCATTAGATGGAACTCATATTCGTGCATCCGTTCCACTTAGCATGCAAGGAAGATTTCGTAGCCGTAAAGGGGGGACGACACAAAATGTATTGGCTGCCATTACATTTGATTTGAAATTTTCCTATGTTCTAGCTGGTTGGGAAGGTAGTGCACATGATTCTCGTATTTTAAGTGATGCACTTTCACGCCCAAGAGGATTAAGAATTTCGGAGGGTAATATTTATCACAAATAGTTCTAGTAAGCTCATAGTTTATTAGTATTAATTATGTATTGTAAAATTGTAGGTAAATATTATCTTGCTGATGCTGGATATGGCATCCGAATTGGATGTATTACCCCATATCGTGGTGTCCGATATCATTTAAAAGAGTTTGGTGCTGAAGGGTCTGAAAATGCAAAGGAACTCTTTAATCTTCGCCATTCATCATTACGGATCACTGTTGAACATGTTTTTGAGATTTTGAAGAAACGGTTTCGTGTATTAGATGTTGAACCATTTTGGAATTTTCAAACTCAAGTAGATATAGTTTTGGCTTGTTGTATCATTCATAATCATATAATGGGAGTTGATCCTAGTGATTTACTTAATCAAGGATTATACGAGGCGTCTGAGTCTGATTCGATAATACAAACTCTCACGGAGCGAGAAGAAAGACAAGAAGCAAGAGAATGGTCTGCTAAGAGAGATGAAATTGCACAAACTATGTGGACTAATTATATGGCTAGAAATATTAGGTAGATTTAGGGCTTAGGGTTATTGTTTTTTTTTTTTTTTTGTAAATGTTGGTTGGATAATGATATTGAAATTTTAGTTTGTTGGATTTTGATATATGTCTTGAATTTGTTAGATATTGATTATGTTTTAACCTTGTTGGATATTGAATTTATTATTATGTTTTAAGCTTGTTGGATATTGAAATGATTGACAATGATAATTATTTAATGTAGAATGGGTAAGGGCAACAAAGAAGGGACCTCCAAGCAATTCAAGTGGACAAAACTGATGGAACATGTTTTCCTTGAAATTCTAGCAGAGGAGGCTCGAAAAAGAAATAAGCCTTTTAATACTTTCAAAGCAGTTTCTATTAATCGAGTTGTCGACGCCATTTTTGAAAGATTCCAAGTCCAATGCGATGCGAAGCATGTGGAAAATCATTTGAGGACAGTAAAAAACCAGTGGCAGATTATATGCAAAATTTGAGGTGAAAGTGGTTTTGGATGGGATGATAACATGAAAATGATCACATGTGATAGAGCGACATATGATGCAACAGTGATGGTAATATATGTATATATATGTTAAGTATATTTCAATTGTTTTTTACTTGTTATTCTAATTGTATATAATATCCAACAGGCACATAAGAAGTATAAACCATTTTTGAACAAAAACATTGATCATTATGATGAAATGGCTTTGGTTTTGGCAAAGATATGGCAACAGGGAGTTTTGCCAGAACATTTGCTGGCATAGATTTGGATGATGGTAATGAAGAATCAATGCCTGTAGACTGCGACAATGAAGAGGCTGAAGAGGTAAGAACAAATGTATCTTCATCTGGCACATCCAAACGTAAAAGAAAAAGTGTTTAAGAAAGTCTCGTTGATGAACAAATTAAATTTGTGGGTGAACAACTTGGCAAATTTGCTAATGCTTTGGAACAATTTTCTGCCGATAAGACACCACAGCTTTACGAACAAGTGATGTCGATGGAGGAAGAAGGATTTGATGATGACTTCTTGTGTTCTGTGTTTGATTATCTAGTGAGTCATGAATCCGAGGCCAAAACTTTTTTAGTTAAAAGTAAGAAGCATAAAAAAATTTGACTTCAAAAATTTTCTCAAGGTTGAAGATATTGATACTTTTATGTGGTGTAATATTATGCACTTGGACAATGTTGTTACTATGTGGTGTATTACTAATTATGTATTTGGATAATATTATTAATTCCTAGTACTCATTGTGGTTTTGAAGCAATTTATAATTATTCAATACTTATTTTTTAACACAATTATAAATAATTTATTTGATATTAGTTTTTTCAATTTATAATAATTAATATTGTAGCTTAATAATTGAGTATTATTATAAATAAATCATTACAATATATGTAAAAATAATTTAAAATATAAAAATTTATTAATATATATTAATATATGTAAAAACAATTTTTCCGAAAAATATTTTCAAGCAACAGAAAATATTTTACACAGATTCAATCAAACACCAGAAAATATTTTCCAGTAAATCATTTTACAGAAAAGTAAAACATTTTCCAAAAATCATTTTACGGAAAACATTTTACTGGCAATCAAACGGACCCTAACATTTAGATTGGATGCTAGCGTGCAAGGTCGGTGCAAGTCTAGTTAACGTACATTGCTTCCACTGTGCAATATGTTCCTAAACAAGTTGCCGCATCTTTAGATTGTGTACGACCGTAGAAGAAGCTACACCTTGGATCCTAGAGCTAACTCATAAAAAATTATAAAGATTAGAAGCTTTCTATTAATGATGCTAGAATTTAAGTATCCCTATTTGGCCTTTTCTCATTGTCTTTTGTGACCATGGGATCTGCGTTTTACATGATGTTTCCCCTCACGATCATCGGAAGAATCAATCTCCTCATACCTGTGCCTTGAGTGCCTACCCCTTTTTAGGTCTCGTTTATCTTTTAACTTTGCTTGATGAACTGGAGCATCTAAGAGTTCAGAACATTCAACCAAGTGTCGTGAATGCTTACTCTGATGATCATGATGTCTGCCCTTATCCCTCTCAGACCCATGATCACTAGAATTACTCTCATGAGTCCTATAGTCAGCATTGCCATAATCATCAGGTCCTAAAACTTCGTCCAGGTTTCCTGAGCTTTTCTGTCTATTATGATGATGACTTTCTCTGTCACTGACAGTACTCAACTGCTTTACAAGTGAATCTGAAACATGAATTTTGTTCTTGCTAGGCCCCCAATCATTCAGGGATGATTCTCTGATATAGTGTCTTGAGCTTTTACCTTGGCTGTGGTGTATTTCACTGTCTCTGTCTCTATCCAACTGATCTCCATCATCTTCATGAATGCGGACACCACTGCCTCCATGATCATCTCGGTATTCCCCTTTACTTTGATGCCTTCTCCTTTTCTTGGTCTGACATTCTGTGTCTTCATAGACCCTGTTCGTATCAGCCAAGTATTCTGATGAATCACTCTGCCATTTTGAGTTTCTCTTAGCATGAAAATGGCTTCTAATTTTATCAGTATCTCTGGAGCCATCTATGTCACTTTCTGAATAACCTCCATCAGAACAGGTATCAAGGATTCTCTCACTGTTTTGTTCCCGTTTTAAAATTGTCTTCTGTCGATCACATCTTCCATCTAAATCTTTTCTTTGTTTTCTATCATTATTCTTGCCCCTCTCCCTGGATCTTGATCTTCTAGAGCGGTGCCTATCGTGAATCAGAAAATAATGAGAAATAGAACAAATCTTAACAGATGTATGGAAATGGATTTCAAATTTAAACCAGAAGAATAAAATAAACCTAAGCTGACAAGCAGAAAATTTACAATCCAGACATTTTTACTATGGTTGACATGTAAGAATTTTTATTAGTAATAGACCAGACCAACAGAAAACATAAGACATAACATACAAAACCAAGTTATGACTTATTGCTACAATTAAAAATACGCACCTATCATCATCTGATTTTACCAGATGGTTAGGGTTCCTCAAATGCCCAGAATTGTCTTGCTCTATCTGTCTCTCAAACTCAGCCTCATCACCATATCCAAATAAAGCAGCCATCTTTTTCGCCCAATACCTAGGGGGTGGTTTGTCCCAATCTGCCCATTCGTAGTCTCCACCAGGGTTCCGGAAACAGTGGATAAAATTGCAGGCAGTTCCACGAGAACATGTCTGTTAACACGAGACAAACAGATCATAAATTGCAGATAGAACTCTTGCAGAACAAGCATCAGGCATGACAAATTTAACAAAAGCCAGTGAAGAAAATAGTCTAACTAGTTTTACATGAAATTAGGATGCTGGAAGTACCTTCAATCTTGACTTCATAAATTCCCCACAAATGGCAACCTTCCATCTGGTAATGTTGACAAACTCACATTTTACCTATCATGAACCCATCACCCAGAACAGATAGCTAATAAGTTAAGCATATAAAAGAGTAATAATTTAAGGGGAAAAAGAACCATGGATATGGTAATTGGTTTTATATCCTTAACAGCTGGCCGTGCATATCTACATCTCAGGACAAGAATGCAGTGGCCAAGCATAATAGATCCCACAAACAAATATCATTGCAGGCAAATATGATGCCCAAATGCAGTTTATAAAATATGATGCCCATAACAACGGTGTTCCATGTTCCATGAATGCAAGAAAAAGTCAATAAAATTTTCTAATAGAATGAATTATCCAATGCCAGCAATTAATTCAACCAACAAAAAACCCTTGTACTTAATTTATCATCTAGGCCTTAATTCTTTCATTGCAACCTATTGAGCCCCTTAACTATTATCTATTTCCAGTTAAGCTCTTATTTGGATGGAAATGTCATGTGGATTAACACCCTAAACCTTTTTGCCAACTGAAATAAAATTGCCATGTGACAATGACAGAAAAAAAATTATCATGGAACTAATATATAAAAGAAATTTCTTAGTACTTTCTCATGGATGCCCTTATGGCCAAAGGTATTTCACCTTCCTTATGGCACATGACAATTTATTCCACCTAGCCTATGTCATGTGCCAACCTTTTTCTCAACTGGAAAAGAGAGCCAATGGTGTTAATCTACACAGAATTTTTCATCCAAACAATAAGAGGATAGAGGCTTTAGTAGAGAAATTTCACTAAGGACTGGTTTTATATTTTAGCCAAAAATAACTTCTATTCAAAATTTATTTACCAATTAAAAATGAAAGCCATAAATGCCCACTAATCCAAGAGAAAGTAATTTCACCTTTAACATTTAATCATCATTGTAAAATAAGAAATATTGCAATAACATCGAATCCATTTCTAGTAAATGATCCAGCTTATAAGTTTCTACCTTTCATATCTAAAACCTACTTGTTGCTTGTTGGAAAGAAATACCCTCAAATCTCCTACCTAGCTGCTGCATTGGCAATAGTTCTGTCATCTATCTTATCTAATTTAAGTCCGAACCATATATAATGAGTATGACATTTTCCTGAGATGGAAGTTCTTGCCTGGTAGAAGAAGTTGCCCTCAAATATCCAGCCTGGTTGCTAAATTCAGTACTGTTTGTGTCCAATCTTAGTTGTTATCTGCTATCTATAAAGAACATTACTAGAGACACCAATTATGCTGCTAAATTCCTTCAACATGTGTGAATTTTAGGTTTTGAACTCCGGGAAAACTGGCTATGCTAGGATGTGTGCGGGCATCTACCTTCTCAGAGTTGAAGTCCCGAAAAGTCAATCTAAAAATCAGCTTGTTTGGCTTCATAATCCAGTATCAATAAGGATAGGACAATCATGTTGTGATATTGCTGATTAGGTCACCTGAATTTCCAGTATATAGAAAAACTCTTCCTTTGTTCAACAAAAACTCAACAAATTTTCAGTGCAAGGTTTGCTAGATATCCAAACACATTTTAAATACCAATCTAAATCAACCATACCCACCATCCCATCCTTTCTCAATGGTTCACAGTGATATTTTGGGACCATCTTGAATCAACAATATTTCTTAGTCTAGGCGGTTTGTCACATTTATAGAAAAATCGCAGAAGGATTACTTGGGTATTCCTCATGGAGGAAAAAATCATAAGTGGGCCAAATATTTCAATATTTCATCAATATGATTCGAAACCAATTTCTAGCCAAAATACAAGTGTTCGAGACAAATAATTAGAGGGAATACTTTAACTCGATCCTTAGAGCTTATCTCATGGAGCAAGGAATAATTGATCAAAGCTCGAGTAAACGCACTACACCAAAACGGAATTGCCAAAAGGAAAATCAACACATTTTGGAGCGTGCTAGATCAATAATGCTCTCAACGCATGAGCCAAGCGCTTTTGGGTGGAAGTCATACTTATAGCAATTTGATAAACAAAATGTCTTCTAGAATGTTGAAGTTCAAAACACCATGTCAAGAATTCCTTGCTCTATATCCACACTCAATAAAGTCCTTGGATGCACAACATTTGTTTACATCAACCAACAATGGAGCAAGTTGATCTCATAAATGCATATTCCTAGGATATGCTCCAAAATCAGAAAGGCTTGTTTTATTCCCCAAAAACAAAAATTTCTACAACTCCATGGATATCACCTTTGAAAATCAGCCATGTAACGACAAAATTGATATTCAAGGATGAATTCTATTAATCATATCAAAAGGGAATATCAATTCTGAGATCTATCAATCAACTCAAGAGTCTTATCACCAAAACACAAACCGAAGTCCAATCTAAACCACTTGAGCCTAAAATATCAAATACCATGAGCGACCAAGCTAATCCCTCTAACCCGAAGTCCACATAGGTGAAGGGAAAAGGACTAATGGTCTATTCTCAGAGACAAAACACAAGAGAACTTAGAGGGACGTATCACATCACAGTAAATCCAAGATCTGAACCAAGTCAAGAGAATCTAAATATGCACACAACAGTCCTACTGAACAAAATCTTACTATCATGGAAAATGATCTTCACGAACCTATAGCCTTAAGAAAAGGTGTAAGGTCTTTTAAACACCATACACCATCATATTCATAATTATATCCCTTACAAAAGGTTGTCCCCTATTTTCGAAGCCTTTGTTCTTGCTCTAACTGATGAATAGATTTCAAACAACATTCAAGAAACCTTTTTGCAACCCGAGTGGAAAATTACTCTTTGGAAGAAATCCAAGCTTTAAAAAAGAATAACACATCAAAGATCATTGACTGCCAAGAGGAAAACATCCGGTTGGATGCAAATAGATCTTCTCAATCAAATATAACACAAATGGTATGCATTAACAGCTACAAAGCTTGTCTCATTACAAAAAGGTTCATCCAATCCTATGGGGTCAACTATGAGGAGACTTTTGCCTCACTAGCCAAGTTAAATTTTGCGGAGTACTCTTATCATTTGGCGACAAATTTGAACTGGGCTCTTCACCAGGGATTTGAAACCCAAGGGAACATCAGCAAGGTATGCAAGCTTCGCAAGTCACTATATGGCCTGAAGTAGTCTCCATGAGCTTGGTTTGGGAGACCAACAAAGGTAGTAAATAAATATGGTTTCTTACAATGCCAAACAAACCATACTATGTTCAAGTCTTCTATTGAACGGCCAAAGACAACAGTTATCATCTATGTAGATGATAACATACTGACAAAAGACCGCAAAGAAGAAATAAACAATCTAAAGAAACTCCTTAGAGCAAAACTTGAGATCAAAGACTTGAGACAACTCAGATACTTCCTTGGTATGGAACTAGCACGATCAAGAAAGGATATCTCAGTCATTCCATGAAAATATGTTCTTGATCTATAGAAAGAAACTGGGAGGCTTATGTGCAAACCAGCAAACTCTTATGAAGCCTACTAACAAGATGGAAATCCTTTAGTAGACAAAGGTATCAAATACTTAAATTTAGAGTGTTTGACAACCCATTGAAAATTTTCATAATGAAAATTTTTATAATTTAATATTTTAATTGTGCTTGATAATCGTTTTAATTTTTTACTTAATATAAAGTTTTGAACAAAAAGTGTAGAATAAGATAAGAAGGTAAATAGTTATCAATTAATGTTGAAAATGTTGAGTTGATTTTTTATAATATTTGAAATAAATTAGTAAAAAATCCAAAATAATATAATATATATCAATAAGATTAAAATTAAGGGATAAATCACTTTTAAAAATCAAGATTTACTTTTAGCAAGCAACATATTTATGTTTAATACTTAATTTTACTAATTTACAAAATAATTTTCTAATAGAAATTCAGTATTTGAAATATTAAACCCTTTATTTTTCAGCATTTAATTTTTCAATTTATCAAATAACACATTACTTAAGCTTAAACTAGACCAGACATCAATTTTGTTGTAGGTATGGTAAGTCAATTCGTGAACAGTCCAACTGAGAAGCATTTAGAAAATATGTATCCCTCGATATCTGAAAGAAAGTCCAGAAAGTCTGGCAAAGGATTATACGACAGGGACGTCAAAATGTACACAACTACTGATTGGGCTAGTTTCAAGACAAATAGAAGATCAACTACGGGTTATTGTACTTTCTTAAGGGAACCTGGCCACATGGCTAAGTAAGAAGCAATTTGTTGTAGCTAGGAGCAGCTCAGAAGTTGAATTTAGAGCAATGTCTCATGGCATTGGTGAAGGAATGATACAAAAGTATCTAATTTAGTTTAATTATTTAAAGTTTGTATCTTATGTTATTTAATTTGAGTTTAGGTCTTGTGTTTTACGCTATTTTATTAGCATAGGCCTCTTAGTAAGAGTTATAGAAAATCTACTATATTGTTAATAGTAAGAGTTCTAGTATAAATGCTCCACTAGAAGGTTAATAGGACCGTAAGACTTTTAGGATAAATACCCTACTAGAGGGTTAATAGAATAAGGTTTTTTTTTTCCCAATAAGAGAATTTTAATAACCATAGTTTGCTGGAAAAAAGAAACTAGAACCCCATTCTTTCAATTACGTTAATCATCTTCTTTCAATATTCTTAGCTATTTAGATTTTCCACTCAACCTAAAAATTTACCACATCAGGGAATCTGGCTAGAAAAATTAAAGATATCTAAAGGAAATTCCGTGAAAATTTTCCGTGATAATAAAACAGCTATAACCATTGCGAAAAAAAAAATCCCTATCACCATGATCAAACCAAACATGTGGAGATTGATAGCCACTTCATCAAGGAAACGATAGAGGAAGGAATCATTAGGCTAATCTACACACCTACATGTCAGCAAACTGCAGACATTCTTACAAAGGCATTACTAAAAATATTTTGGAGAATTTGAAGTCCAAGATGGACATGATGAATATCCATTGCCCAGCTTGAGCGGGAGAGTGGAAATTAAGGGATGTTGACAAATATTTGGGAGAAAAGTTTTAGGAGTAATTGTTTATTGAGATTTGATAGGGCTATTTTACTGATAAATTATTGACTAGTTGTTGGGAAAGATAACTTATGAGTAATTGCTGCATTTTGTAATAATGCCCATTACTAAGGCCTATTTTTTAGCATTTTAGCATGTATAAATGGAAGCTACTGTAACTGACAAGAAGCATGGAAAAGCATAAAGATTTTTTCTCTCAACAATTTTGCTTCGTTCTCTGTCTCAACACAGACTAAAATCAACACTAAACCGTATAATTATTCTACAAAGAAGTAAACACAAATTTACTCTTCAAAATTTACATTTATAAAATGAATTCTTGATTCTTCAAATAATATGCTTGCTTTTTCATCCAAAACCCCTTTTTTCCCTTTTCACTTCTATAAGTGAAAGCCATGGGGCAGAAGCAATCAAAAGTGGTACCTGAATTACATTTGTTCATACCAATTCAATTTTCTAAAACAAAACCCAACACTAAACTAAATTCAGTTTTCTTTGTAAAACCCTAGTGGCAATGGCACATAATTAAACCTTAAGAGAATAAATTACCTGTTTGCCAGCAAAGTATCGCCCATTTATTGAATCATAAGCAAGGACAGCAGATTCTAGTGATTTATAATGCACGTAAACATTTCCCCTCAAGTGGAATGAACCGTTCTTACACACCTGACAAATACTCACAATCAGAATCTGAAAAGAAAGAGAAGTAACAAGCCTACACCCTCATCTTGAGAACCGACTAAAGGTTGTTAACTCCAAAAAGACAAAAGAAATGGAAAACATTTTTATCAGCTTTTGGATTAATTTTGATAATAGTTATTAAACAAAATCCTAGGGAAAATACCTAACAAAATAATGTTAGAAAAATAAAAATAAAAAATTGCAGAATGCTTCATTTTATAGGTCAGCTTGAGAGTAAGTTATAAGCATCATTAATATGGCAGGAAGAGCAGTTTGCAACCTTAAAATTAACAATTTCCCCAAATTTTAAGAACTCTGTGTGCACATCCTCGTAAAATTCTTCATAACACTGTTCAACCTCTTCATCTGTATACTGAAAATTAAAAACAACAATCAACCAAGAAATTTTAGCAGATGGTATCTTCAAATAATAAGATCAAAAGAATATATTTAACATGCAAATCATATATCTGTAGCTGCATTAGTTTACAAGTCATTCTTCTAGAATGATCACAATGAGACCAACTATAATTTAAGATAAATAAATAGAATAACACGATAAGATAACACAAATTTATGGGTGTCTGCTTGGCAACATATAGACAGCACAAATTATTGTCAGTGGCTCCAATGTTCCAGGCATTTCCTATATACAAATAATTGAGCCATCTGTATTGAAATTTAACAAGACAGAAATTTAGCCTGTGCACAAAAGGCCCAACCAAATATATACTAAAAATATCTTTAATCTTTTAGACCAAATTCATCAAAAATAACAATTACTCATTCTCCCTTCTTTGAAATAATTTTCCTGTACAAACAAGATATAGAACCAAACCCCTTATCGTGCTCCCATCTAAACCTAATAGCTCTAGTTGCAATCTCAAGTCCCCCCAAAGGACAATAAAGCCATATTTGATAACCAACATAACTTATCACTTAATTTTTTCCATACCAATATCAGCACTGAGGTTAGCTTGGAACAACTAATGTCTTCATCACATAAGCCATCTGATATATCATCAGATGACATTAGATAAATTATCAATTGCAAGACAAACAAAGCACTCTACAACATAGTCTGGAATAGAAGAATCCACAAGACTATTAGAAAATAGCAAATTATGAAGCCTGACACTGATTGTGATAATCACTGCCAAGAAGAATAGCTGTAAATTACACAGAACACTGCAAGTTGAATTAACTAGTTTTCAAGGAGCAATAACCAATAAGTGGACCAAAAGATTGCATTTGTGTAGCCATGAGAATTTATTTCCGCATAACAACTGGAATTATATAATATTTACAGATTACCACAAGACTAGACAATAGATGAAATGTCAATAAAAATAACTATATTTACCTGACAATTAATGCAGCATGAGTTCAAATTATGGGCACAATGATTGTTAAGAGTATGGTAGATAGAAGGCAAAAATGGACAGTGGAAACAAGAAAGTAGAAATGGCACAAATAAAAAAAAGGGAAAAAAGTATAAATGCTGTAGTTGAATATGGTAAACAGATAAAAATTAAAAGCAAAAAAGTACAAGATAATCACTCTCATCTACAAAAAGTAGGATACATATTAGCTAACAGTTTCAACTCCAACCAATCAACCAACGCCAAAACCAAGAACCAGCACTGAGGTGACTCCATGCATCTCTGATTTAAGTTAAAGAAACTAAATAGATATTAAACATAAATCTGAGTTAAAATGCAGTTTCAAACTATGACACGTCAGTAATAGAATTTTAAGCATGTCAAAAATTGGCAAAGACAAATACCTAAAACAATGAAGATTCTATAAATCCGAAACATTAACCAATGGCATAAAAAATTATGACCATACGTGATTTTAAAAGGATAATTTGAAGGCTTTTTTATGTACCTTAAGATCTTTGCAGTAGTTGTAATAGTATTGCAAATAATTCAGACTTCATTGGGCAAAGAACACAAGATTTAAATTGATAACACAGTATAGCAGTAGATTCATAATGACAGAATTATTATCAGGATACAAATCACAAGGATCGGTTGAGGGCAGCATTTACAGACCTCAAGCCCCTCATCTTGCTCCAATGCAAGGCCAGGACCATTGTACATGTTCCTCATGAGCAGCGTGCATGATTTATCAGGGTAAAAATGAACTCTACTGCAACGCTGACCAAATCGACAGGCTCCGGTCTTTAAGTGGAAAGGACAATGAGCTTTATCCTATCAAAATTAAAACCATGAGGCTGGAATGATGATATCTAACTAACTCAATACTGACCCCCACGACAAAAGAAAGAGAGTACCAAGAGAACATAAGGTATGGTAGCAATCAACATGGGAAGAAAGCTTTACGCAAGTATATATATATAGCATTTAAAAGAGATGAATGTTGAACCTGTTCAGTTCCAAAGTTAGGTACTTCTTTAGCAACACTCTCTAACACCTCTTGTGCTGATGATGTGTTCAGGTAGTCTGAAAAAGCTTCAGATTGTGGAGGAAGAGGATTTGATGTAGGCCTATCAGCGTCCTGTGTGCAAAATCCTTCAAGATCCCGAACCGTTGCCAAAAAGAGAAAAGAAAACATAGCATGAAAAATATAAATCATGAGCGACTGTGATAATTTTACCTCTTCTTTACACTTTTGAATTGCTTCTCCTTTTGGAGCCCTAACTTTCTTTTTCCTAACAATGATCTCATTTCCTTGCCAGATAATTTCAGCAGGGCCGTCTTCTACGTATTCCCAATCATCACCCCTATCTTCCTGGCAAGCATATAAGAATGTAAGACAATCCATTCATAATTAATAAACAAAACCAATTGCAGGTTCTTTCAGTTCCAGATTTCAGAAGAATCGAACAGAATTCACCCCAAAGAATCTGTAAGAATATGAATATAACTCACTCGAACTGGAAGTCTGCTTTATTAAAGAACAAAACAAAGAAAATTAAACAACCAAAAGGGAAATACATATATCGACTCCTCTTTTCACACAGTTTTGTTATTCGCTAGAAAACAGAGCCATAAAACAAAACAACAGGTAGAATTACCCACCAAATGAAAAAAGAATAATAAGAATCCATGTCTAACCGAAAATTTATACGATTCTGTTGTTTTTCTTTTGCTTTCTTATCCTTTCCTGCCCTATTCTTAGAGAAACCAAACACCACAAAAAATTAACCAAGAATAATAAAATTTTTAGAAAGAAGCTGAATAAACAAACCTGTTGCCGTTGTTCTCCGTTTGCATCCTCGGAATCATCCCTTCTCTTCTCCACTTCTTCCTCATCTTCTTGAGCTTTTCTCTTAATATCCATAGCCTCGATCCACGCTCTCTCCCTCTCTTCGAACTCCCTCAAAGCTAACTCTCTCCTCTTTCGCTCCTCCTCCTCCTCTCTAGCAATCCTCTTTTGCTCCTCGGGGTCGTTGAGCCAGGCCTCTTCCGCCTCCCTCTCCTTCTCCGCTGCCTCCTTCCTCAACTGCTTCCTCTTCATCTTCTTAATTTCTTTCCTCTTCTCCTTTCTGCCTTTCGTCATGGGATGATTGTCTCTTTGCCCTCCTTCCTCTTGTTTCGAAATTGCTGCTTCAGCTTCAGCCATTGCTGCTACTTCTTCGCTGCTGTTTGTTTCAATTGCTGTGCCTTAGTTCTTTGGAAAGTCTAGGTAAGCTATAAAAATAAAATAAATAAGTTACTTATGTTCAGTTATGTTTACATTTTCGTGCTGTTTTTTTTTAAAGAAAATAAATAATGTATTTATATAGGTTAAATTAAATGGAAAAAATTTTGGTTTATTTAAGGAATCATTTATATTAGACATAAAAATGTCAAATTTTGTGTATATATATGCTAAAAAAAACATTTGACTAATTATGTTGATTTTCTAAAATTTATCCATCTACATTCTTTTTGGAGAAAGAAAGGAAAATGCGTCTTACAATGCGCATTTTCATTGTCTGCCACATCAGTGGAAACACACCATGTAGGATGCGTTTTCACTTAGTTAAAGATTGGTTTTTTTTATTGTAGTTGTAAATTAAAAGTTTGTAGAGTTATTTTCATCCGTGTTTGAGATAGACATAGTTATAATTTTAAGGAATGTTTGAATTTACGATAGTATTGTAGAGCTAGGTGACCTACAAATTGCAGCTGCCATGTGAGTATGGAGCCATCACCCAGAAAGCCGGATCGCTTTGCAACTTAAGGTCTCAATTGGAGGTGATTATACAATCTAGGGTTGAAGTGTAACTAAGGCTTCAAGTTTACACAGGTTATGTTGTCAAATGATGGAGTATAAATGGGGCCTACTTGACAGTGGTTATGTAGGCACGACAATCAGTTTTTTCTCGTCAGTGGAGGATGCTTTATAAAACCCAAATAGATGTACAAAGAAGAAAAATGCAGTGGCCTTTTAGTATAATCAATTATTTTGTTTTATTCATGTCCACCAAAGGCAGTGACCCCTGTTATTATAACCTATGACATAATAGGGGTGTAATAGGTTTTACTAAAAAGGTCACTACCTTTGGTAGAGATGAACAACACAAATTACTTGATTATACTGGAAGGCCCTTATGTTTTTCTTCCTCGCACTTCCGTATGGATTTCATAAAGCATGCTCCTCTAATGAAGAGAACTAATTGTTGTGCCCGCATAACCACCAACTAAGGCCCCAATCATGCTCCATCCTTTGACAGTATAACCTTTGTAACCTTGAAGCCCTATTTACACTTCAACCCGAGACGGTATAATCACTGCCAAGTTGGACCTCGAGTTGCAAAACAGTCTCAGTTTCTTAGGTAATGGCGCCATACTCAAACTGCAGCTGAAATTTGTAAGTTACCGAGCTCCATGACATCATCGTGAACCCAAACACAACTTAAAACTATGATTATGTCTCCCTCGAAACAAGAGAGAGATAAATCTTTAAATCCGAAAATTTCAACACACAAGAAAAAAACAATTCAGAAAAAGTCTAAGATATGGGTAAGTATGGAATGAAGAAGGAGCATTTATATAGGGGATGGGGTGGGGTATAAAGGGAAAAAAATTATCCCGAGAATCCCGAGTTTCAGGGGCTTAGAAGTAACTGAGTTGGGTTAGTAGAAATGGCCAGAAAGAAAAGGCTCCCTACAGGGGGCGTTTTCATCTAACATGGCAGTGAAAACACCCCTACAACTAGCCCAACTTGATTGGAAAACGCATCATGTAGGAAGTGTTTCCACTATCATGTCAGATGAAAACACCCCCTGCCGGGTGCATTTTCTCTCTAGCCATTTCAACTAGCCCAACTTGATTGCTTCTAAGCCCCTACAACTCGGATTCTCAAGATAAACTTGATTGGGGAAAATATAGAAATTTCAAACTCAATGACTTCAGTGTGTCTACACAACCCGGGAGCATCGATGAGAATAACTAATAACTATATGGTAAATCATGCAGTGAAAACACTAACTTATTTGTTTATTCATTAATTTTTTCTGTAAATTATAAGTAAATATTAATTATTAAAGTAAGATATATTGCAATACATAAGCCAAAGTTTTAATCTTTTCCCAAACCTTTTGAGTCATTATTTGCTTTCTGAAAGTATTGTACTTAACAAATGGACGGTGAAAAACTTAAATGAAAAAGTAACATAAATAATTGTAAATTTTAAACTCACAATATGATTGTGTATAGATCAAACCAATTTAATAAATTTGTTTCTTATATTGTAAATAAGTGTACATTTAGGATGTAAATCAAAGTATACAAAAAATTACAAAATTACAAAATTACAAAATAACATAATCATCAGCGTCCCGAATGTATGCCACAATCGGGTGGGCATCGGGCACGCTTAGAGTTCCATCGCACTATTTCGGTTGGTGGCTCGTCATCGACTTCGTTTTCGTCTTCATGTACAAGTTGGGGTTGATTTCCAAAATCATCTCCTTTGTCTGTCATTAGCTGTGACCGTGTCCTTGATGCCCATTATACATCCCCCCGTTTGAGCTGGCGATTGCGAGGCTATAGTTGGATGACTATATGGTGTCATTGTTGGATCTGGTGCCCTAAGTGTAGTATTTTCATCTAAATACACTTGTGATCTTTTCAAACAGATTGATTAATAAAATTATTCATAAATTACATTAATACTTTGTATTATTTTCCTCAAATGATTTTTGCATGCAAAGTAAAATTGAAGCAAATGTTACTCACTGGTTGTCTAATATTTAACTAATACTATGCAGTATTATGTGGTCAAATCTAATACAAAAAGATAACTTATATTAGTAGATGAACCTAAACATGTCATTAGTTTAATTGGAAATGAGCAAACCAAATAAAAGATTAATATGTTGTCTATCAAGTCCAATTGGGGAGATGCTTTGTCTTGGGTATTGAAGCGGATGAATCCTAAAAGATATAGACATAAATGTGACTAACTGTAATAGATCTTAAATCCGTTTATGGATTTATTCACTTATGCATAGTGTGGCATACCTAAATCCTGGGTGAATGGTGGACTATGTATGTATGACTCGTACACTTTGATGTAAGTAAAAGCCTGAGTTTAAATAGATAAGGAACCGAAAGCTAGTGCGTTGGGTGTACGACTTTTGTAGTATGTAGAGTCATTCACAACAGTGGAATTCATAGCCTAAAACATGGGTAAATGATATCCTCTCACTAGCATTACATGATTGATGAAAAGTAAACGTAACCATGGGTCGTCCATCTTTACGATGGATGATTGATCACTATTTGATAGTGATTGACTTTTCATGAAAGAATATGTAATAATTACCATGGGATAAAATATGATCATATTGGGAGAACGAATATTATCCCAAAGAGATCAATGATATCCCATGAGGGTAACACACTTATGACAAGGTCATTGGACGAGCAATGAGTAGTTGCTTTCATAATGGTATGTTGTTGGGGAGAGCTCAATCATGATACTATAGTGGAATGACTTTGTGATTAAATGAGTTTATAACTAATAGGTGAAAAGCCAAAACTTAATTATAAATCATTTGAGCCTTAACCATATATGTCCAATCGATCCCTCTACTAGCTCTTTGAAACTAGAAATGAATTGCGTGTTTGAATAGAAATGAACAGAATGAATAGAAAAAGAGAAATGAGAAAAATTCAGGAATAATTATGGTTTTCTCTAAAATGGAGAAATGGAATCATTTGAAAATGAATATAGGTTTCCAAAAATGGAAATTTGCAATCCTATATAGGATTACTTAAAAAATGATGGAAGAATGAGTTTATATTTTTAGACTGTTTTGAAGCCCGAAAATGAAACTAAACCATTTGGTCATAGCAAACATGTTGAGTTGTGACATTGAACGAATTTTTTCGAAATTTTACCAAGGGTAAAATCATCAAAATTTTGCCAAGGTAAAATCATAAAAAATTTACTGGAGTAAAATTGAGATGAGAAAATTATTTAATATGTAAATATTAAATTTTATCTTGAGAAATAGAAAAATTGAATCAAGTTGGATCACAATACAGAGTACTAGGTCAAAAAGGCTCAAAAAGTACTCGTAATTGGACCAGATGTGTGAGAGGCCCAAAACCCCTCATATAACATGAAGGGGGAGACAACCCTAGTAGAAATACAAGGATTAGTCACTCACCCCTCTCCTAGTCTAAATAGGATATTGTTTTTCTATTTAAAATAAACCCCTACAACTCTACAAGGGTTCCTTCTCTTCCTATAAATAGATGGCACCAATAGAGTTATTAACACAACTTTTGAGAGATTGTTATTCTGCTGAAAAATAGAGAAATTTTATTCTCAATTTATAAACATATTTTCCAGAATAAAAATTTTACTGTTTCTATTTATAACATCTCGATTTTCCGTGGTGTTAGAACAGTGGTTCCAAGACAATAAATTTCCATCGTGTCATCTCGTAAATATTTTTTATAGAATATTTACGGAGTCATTAGGGTTGTATTAAAATTTGGTTAAGAAATATTAACGTTTAGATAGTTAATTAAGGAAAAAAGACTAAATTGTAAAAGGTGCAAAACTTAGTAATTATTACATTTAGATGATTTAATTACTTAATTAATAACTGAAGAAGGACTTACGCTGCAATTATACCCTAGTTATTATAGTGGGACGGCAACTTGGTTGAAATTGATAAAATATTATGTGATCAATGGCAATTTTGTAATTTAAACAAAATTAAAACAAAATTAAAGAATGAATAAAATAATTTCACTTTCATTTTCTTCTTCAAATGGCCAAAATCCAAAGCTAGGGAGAAGAGAAGCTTCGATTTTCTTGATTCCTTTCCATATCAAGACCTTGTTGATATACGTGGAAAAGGAAAAATCGCAGATTAGTCCCTAAACTTCTGCAACTACTACAATTCAATTTAGGTAAGTTGTACGATTTATAATTTAATATCTATATGAAATGTGTGATGATATAATATGATATAATATTTATAATTGTTTTATCGTTGATGTAAAGTTGTTTGAGAAATAGTGATGAATTTCTGTACTTGAATTGGATGAACCTGAGATAGAGTACAATCGAATTAGGACGTGTTATGAGGAGATTGGAGTGGAGATCTTTGTGGAGTGATATATATTTTCCCGAGTAGGAAGAGGTTCAGCATTTGTTGTGAACTCTCATGTTATACTCCTTGTTGTGGCGTGTTATCGGGTGGATTAGCTCTTGTGAGCATCTGGCATATTATCAGGTAGATTAGCTCTTATGAGCATATGACATGTTATCGGGTGGATTAGCTCTTACGAGCGATTGACATGTCTTAGTTGGAATATCTATGTACTCATATCCATAAGTCATTCATCAAATCGTAAACCTCTGAATCGTAAATTGTTTAGTGATTTTGATAGTTATAACATGTACTTGAGCTTTGAATTGAATTATGCAATTCACCGGGTTGAGATTTTGGATGACAAGGAACACATATAATTGAGTTATTACTGAATGATTTATTGTATTACTTTGGTAAGATTTATCATTTTTGTACGTCAACTTACTAAGCTTCAATGAGCTTATTTGTGTTATTTTTTGTTCTTGTAGATTCTTTGAAGGTTGGACGATCGGATCGACACTCAAGTCACACTATCCTCCTATTTTCAATAGTTTTTGGAACGTTTATTTTGGATTATATGACATGTAATAGGCTTGTTGGTTATTGGTATTATTTTTTATATGTAAAACTTTAAAGTATGATATTAAATGTTAGTAGTTAACTTAATATGATATATGGGAATTAAGAAAGATGTTTTAGTGCAAGTTTCTGGTATGTGTTATTGGAATGTTGTGATTGAGGTGCCTATGATAGGCATATTGGTTGAATGTTAAATTATGTGAATTAACAATCACAGTTGTTAGATCTGAAGCTATTGCGCCTGATGTTATTTCTAGTACATTCTATCTCTTTGATATTGCTATGTATGCGCTGATTGACCCTGGGTCAACTCATTCGTATATTGCACTGCATTAGTAACTTAATAAGTCGTAAATGTCTACTTAGAATACAAGGTTATGACTTTCTTGCTAATTTGATGTTGTTACCTTTTCACGAATTTGATATTATTCTAGGAATAGATTGTTTGACATTACGATGTTGTGATGAACTGTAGATTGAAACGGATTGATCTAAAATGTCATACTTGTGAAATGATTACCACTGAAACCAATAGATTAGATAGTCCTACTAGAATTTTCTTAGTTATCTCTACACAGAAATTGATTCGAAAATGTTGTGAAGCGTATCTGGAGTATATACTTGATACTCGAGAATCAAGATTAAAGGTTAACTGGGTTTTGGTTGTTAATCGGCTTACAGATTTGTTTCCTGAAGAATTGTCGGGATTACCAGCTGAACGTAAAATTGAGTTTGTGATTGACTTGATGCCCGAAACTACTCCTATATCAATCGCATTGTATTAAATAACACCAGCTAAGCTAAAATAACTTAAAGCATAGTAGCAAGAGTTGTTTGATAGAGGTCTTATTCGGCTGAGGGTATCTTTCTAGAATGCACCTGTGTTGTTTGTGAAAAAGAAAGATGGGTCGATGAGATTGTGCATTAATTACAGGAAATTGTATAAAGTCATGATAAAGAATAAGTATCTGTTGCCCCATATCGATGACTTGTTTGTTCAGTTGAAAGGTGCTATAGCATTTTCAAAAATAGATCTTAGATCCGGTTATTATTAGTTGCAAGTTAAAGATATTGACGTGCCAAAAATTACATTTCGAACTTGTTACGACATTATGAATTTCTGGTAATGCTATTCAGATTAATTAATGCCCTGCTGCTCTATGGATTTGATGAACCGGGTTTTTAAGTCTCATTAGATACATTAGTAGTAATATTTATTGATGATATACTGATCTATTCTAAAACAAAATCCGAACATGCTCCGCATTAGGAAATTGTGTTACAGACTTTGCACGAGAAACAATTGTACGTATAAAAATTAGTAAATGTGAATTCTGGCTCAAAGAGTTAGATTTCTTGGTCACGTGATTTCTACAGATGATATACGAGTTGATCCAAGTAAGATTTCAGCAATTCTTAATTGGAAAACTCTGAAAAATGTTCAAAGGTGCATAGTTTTTTGGGTTTAGTCAGTTATTCTCGTTAATTTGCTAAAATTTTCTCGATAATTACTTTATTGATAACTAAGCTATTATAGAAAAATGTTGAGTTTGTTTGGTCAAATAGGTGCTAATAGAGTTTTGACCAACTGAAAGCTTTATTGACGGAAACTTTTGTATTGACTTAGCCTGAATCCAGGAAGGAATATGTTGTTTATAGTGATGCGTTGCTCCATGGGTTAGGTTGTGTATTGATACATGATTGAAAGGTTATAGCTTATGCTTCTCGACAACTAAAACCACACGAGAGGACTTACCTAACTTAATCTAGAATTGGTCGCGATTGTATTCGCCTTGAAGATTTGGGAACATTATCTATACGACGAGAAATGTCATGTTTATACCGATTATTAAAGCTTGAAATATTTAATGATTCAAAAAAGAATTGAACCTAAGATAGCGATGATGGCTCGAGTTATTGAAAGATTATGATCTGGTAATTGATTACCATCCGGGAAAAGTTAATGTAGTTGCTGACGTGTTAAGTCAAAAATCACTATTTACCCTAAGAGCGTTGAATGCTCAATTGACTTTGAATTGTGACGATTCTGTGTTAGCAAAAATGAAAGCTAGAGCATTGTTTGTTCAGAGAATTTGAAAGTTACAAATGATGACTCGAAGTTGCTAGTTAATCAAATACAGATTCAGAATGATCTGTCTACAGAGTTCAGTGTTTGTGTCGATGTTATGTTGTATTTCCCCAATGGATTGTGTGTTCTAAATGATTTAGAATTGAAATGAGATATACTATCAAAGGCTCATAGTAGTACTTAACCCATTCATCCAAGTAGTACTAAAATGTTTTGTGATTTGAAATAGATGTACTGGTGGTCAGGTATGAAACATGAAGTTTTAGAATTTATGGCTAAATGTCTAGTTTGTTAGTAGGTAAAAGTCAAGCATTAAGTTCCATCTGGGTTATTACAACATGTTATGATTCCTAAATAGAAATGGAGTCACAATGGATTTTGTATCTGAATTACCTGCAACACAGAGAAGAAAGGCTCGATTTGGGTTATTGTTGACAGACTAATGAAATCGTCTCACTCTATTCCGGTCAAAACAGAGTACTTTCTTGAAAAGTTAGCTAAGTTATATATATTAGAAATTATCAGATTAAACAGAGTACCGTTGTCTATTATTTTTGATCGAGACCTAATATTCACCTCGAGATTTTGGGGTAAACTCCATGAGACTCTAGGTATTAAACTTAACTTCGATACAACATTTCATCCATAGACAAATAGACAGTCGGAACGGGTAATGTAGATTCTGAAAGATATGTTACGATGTTGTATTCTCGAGTTTGAAGGTAGCTGGGAAAAATATTTGTCGTTGGCGGAATTCGCTTATAATAACATATATTAGTCCAGAATAAAAATGGCATCGTTTGAATCTTTATACTGATAGAAATGTCAAATCCTATTATACTAGTTAAAATGGAGCGAAAACAAGATAGTTGAAACAGACTTGATTAGAGAAATTAAATATAAAGTTCACATTATTCAAGATTGTCATCAGATCGTTATCTGTCATATTGGAACGATAGAAATGTGGAAGTGTACACAATCTCAATAAGTAATAAAGTGACAAGTAAATGTCGATGTGGAGTTATCGTACCCACAGGGACTATGAAAGAAAAATATTTATGAAATATAAATCAAACACTTTGGTAATGGGAAAAATATTTTATTTTGAAGAAGTGATGTAAAAACTAAAATTAACTAAGTAATAAAAATAAAAGTAAAAATTCCAATGCACGATTTCAAAAGATAAGTTTTAATCAATATGAAATAATTGTGCTAGATTGATTACATTCCTTAACTTAGAATTACTAAACCCATGTTCATGTTGTTACGAATATTTTCACGGCAACTTGGTAATTTGTTAACTACCAAATACATACTTACTAAATTAATCAATCTCTTGAACATTTTTTAATGTTAATTCAAACAATTAATCAATCTTCATAAGCACATATAAGATTAAGTGAGGTAACAATATATTTCTATATTGAAACAGTTTAATCACAATAATCTTGCAAGTTATGCAAGGCTAATGTACCATTTAATACCATTGCTAATTTAACCTTCATTTGCCTTAGAAGATTAAACATGCACCAATTAAATACAGTGTTAATTAATTATAATTCAATATGTTTAATAATTCATTCATTCATTCATTACCTTACATTTTATAATGCAAGTATAACATAAGCATGGTTTTATTTAATTGAACAACTTACCAACGCCTACAACAACACAAACATGATTTTAAATATTCAAGTGGACAGAATATAATCAATCTAACACGAATTAATTTAAGTCATTTTAATTAGAACAAGAACAACAACAAAACAATTATTCATATTAATGATCACAACATAAACAAGAAAATTAAAGAGAAGGGAACTAGGAAGCAAATCCAGTATTTCTCTGAAGCCAGACTAGTGCGATCCTCTTCTTCTCTGCTCGTTTTATTGAACTGACGCCTCCACAAACAATTGAATGATGCTGTTCCAAGATGGAAGATGACTCTTTTTCAAGAGGGAAATTGACAAGGAAAATGGACATAAAAAAAGAGAAAAACAAAAGAGAGAATGTGAGTGAAACACACACACACAGAGAGAGAGAGAGAGAGAGAGAGAGAGAAAGAGAGAGAGATGTAAGAATGAAGGTGTGTTGACTTAATAGGTGAAGGGGATATTTATAGGTGGGAGTGGCTGCTAAAAATAGAAAATAATTAGCAGCCACACACTTCTCTTGGCTGGCCACACATGGAGCAAAGTTTGAATGTTTGTTTCAAAATTTGCTAAGTTTAGCTTGGGACAAATCTTTAAAGACACAAAAAGTGGAGGGGTTTGAATAGGATTTTAAAGAAACTTGAGGGCTATTTTACAATTAATTTAATCAGATAAATAAGCTGATTGGGTCAGTTTGGGCTGCAAATTTTCTTATTGGATTAGTCTTCAATGCTTAGCACACTAGACCACTTTCTCCTTCAAGCTTTATATTAATTTTCAACTCAATTTAACTTGGATAAAAATTAAATATAAAGTGACATTGGCTGGAAAAATATTTAATCTTTCCCTTGGTTCACTTGATGCAAAAATCCCTCAACGGTTCAAGCCTTTCAAGGTATCTGCCAAGCCAATTTTCACCTTTTGTGCAAAACTGTCGAAAATAAACCAAATTTGTGAAATTTTATTATAAAAATAACTAAAATTCAAAAAGTTAATAGTTCAAGTGCAAATTAATTATTTTATTATTAGAGTGTGAATTTTGACAAAATTTACTACGAAATTGCATGAATTAGAGCTCAAAAGTTGCTAAAAAAGTCTATATATTTTTGTGTTTCCACATATTCAGAGGAGCCAGTGACGATTTTAGTTCGTAAGGTAAAAGATCTTCAAAATAAATAGGTACCGCTAGTAAAATTTTTGTGGCATCTTGAAAATAATACTCGAACCTATTCTCAGGTAAAAATTTCGAGAATGAAATTTTCTAATGAGGGAAGAATTGTAACAACCTGTTTTCTAGTGGTGTCGAAAATAATGGTTTTAGGATCAAAAATTTGATGAGTGAGTCTGTAAAATATTAGTTATTTAATATTTACTCGTAAATATAGTATTATATTGAATTTTGATTTAATAATTTTGGCTAATTGAACAAATAGTTAAGTACAAGTGGTTTGTTCCTAAAGTCTAGTGGTTTTGGAAAATGAAGTATCGGGCCCTTTTTTTTGTAAATCGAGTCGTAAATATTTTTATTAAATATTTACTGAGTTACCATATTAGTGTATTGGAATTTGGTTTAGTAATTTTAATGTTTGGCTAGTTAATTCAAGAAAAATGACTAAATTGTAAAATTTGTAAAAATCAGTCACTATTGATTTAAAAGGTCTAATTGACTATAAAAGCATAGTTGAATAGATTTATATGGTAATTTAACCATACTTAAAATGTTGGACGGTATGTATATACACTTTAGTTTAAAATATATAAATTAATGGCAATTTAGTAATTTATAAAATGATAGGGTAAAATAAAATATTAAAACAAAAGAAACATGTATCATCTTTTCATTTCTTTTCATTTCCAATCGAAATATTTATATGTATTTGATTCTCGGTTACGATGCTTCGATGGTGAATTCTATAAGTGTTCATGGTTTTTGATAATATCTTGTTACTTGATAATGGTTGAAAGTGTATAAATGTGATGATTAAATGACTCATATTTACGAAACTCGTCTGATGAATTGTTGTGGTTGACAGGGTTAATATTAGCTAGTGATTTTGTTAATTACTAAAATGTGATTATGTGGTAAGTTATAATGTTTCAACCTGTGAACTTACTAAGCTCGTAAAAGCTTACTTGTGTTATTTTCCTATTTCTTTGTAAATAAAATTTTTATGGAATTGGGCGATCGGATCAACTTGAAGATCACACTATCCAGATATCTTTTGGTAAATTTTCATATGTTTACTTTTGGGTTACGTGGTATGAAATAGGTGTGTTTTGTATATGTTTTGAATACTTATTTCATGTGTTACATATTTGATTTATGTGAAGTTGTTTAAGCTTGGTAGTAGCTTGCTTGTGTATGTGCCTTTGGTTTTGGTATAAATATATTTTTGGCTATTTGGTATAAACCTTATGAAAGTTTTTGAAATATGGTAAATTTTAATGTGAATGGATTGAATGAAATGGTAATTTTGGCATGTGGTATTGTATGGGCTTGTAAACTATGAATGCAAATTAGCTTGGTAAGAAATATGGATTTAGTTTGATAATTAAAATGTGGTGCCATTGAGAGCATATTGGTTAGGCACTTAGGTTGTATGTTTTGGTATGTTTTAAGCTTGTTGGAATGTGTTTTGAAGGTATATAAATGTTTGGTTCTAATTTGGCTTGGCATATAAGAAATGGGTAGTGTTTTGGCTTGTTTTAAAAGTAAATTTAGGTGCACACAGCCTGGGACACAGGTTGTCACACGGTCGCGTGCCAGACATGGTCACACCACACGGCCGTGTGTCATATTGATTTTAGTGCAAGTTTTTGCAGAGAACATTAGGCTGTTACACGGCTTGGCAACACAGTTGTGTGACCCCTACATCGAGCTATACATAGTCTGGCACACGATCATGTGACCCCTATTTCGAGCTGTACCCGGTTTGGCCACACGGCAATGTCTCTGAGCCATACGATCAAGGCTCTGTCATACGGCCATGTGACCCCTGTTTTTAATTTTTCTACTTTTTTTTTCTTTTTTATTTCAAATTGGTCCCTGATTGTATATATATGCTACAAATGATATTTAGATTTGAATATTTGATATTCAATGAATGGTTTAATGATGTAAATTGTTTTGTTATGTGACGTAATACCCATTAACCTTAATCCGACGATGGAGACGGGTTAGGGGTGTTATAGGTAACTGTATCGAGATGAGAGACGATTGGAAGACAACTTCCAAACTATCAAGCCTTCTACAAGTGACATAGAAAAAGAACAGTTCACACATGCATTCATCTTAAGGTTGATCGGGGGTCTGCTAATGTCAGATAAATCTCGCAATTCGGTACATTTAATGTGACCACTTCTATTAACCGACTTGAAAGAAATGGGACGACTTGGTTGGGAATCAGCAGTGCTGGAAACATTGTATTAAGAAATACGTCAAGCGACGATTTCCAAAAAAGTTAAAATCGATGGTTGCATGCTCATTTTTCAATCGTGGGCATGGTATCGAATATCATTTTTACGCCCTCAAGTGGAATTCCCTTATGAATTTCCACTCATAATATGGTAAAATTCATTTGATAATATCATTACCGTTTTTATTTTTCCTTGTTGTAATTTTGAAATAACATATTATTTAAATAGGTGGAGTAACCCCCCGAGACAAAGTGGTATACCGACCGAGCTCGAGGATATCCAACTAGCTTTAGATCAACAAACTGAAGAGGAGGTTAGTTTATAAATTTCAAAGTTGTCGATTTTTTTATTCCAGCATTTGAAATTTAATATTAAGCACTTGCTAAAATTTATAAATTCGTACTGCAGTTTTTATGGATGCCATATATGGATCTGAAGATTCAAGAATGCGTCCCGGATGAATTTTTGGCCAATCTCAACACCTAGCACTTCAAAGTGCCATTGATCATTTTTCCAAAGGTCGAGATGTACGAATCTGACCGAGTGATACGACAGTTTGGGTGTACACAATGTATTCTGTCGCCACCCTAGAAACTCGATGACCTACACAAGATCGACTTGCAAGGGAAACTCAAGGAAGATTGGCCAACATTCCACAAGAAGTATATCGAGATATAGCAGTGTAGGTACGATTACTTGCCAACCTGTGAACCATTTCTCGCACCAGAGTTGGCGACATCTCCAGATTACATGGATTGGTTCAGGCATAACGGCAAGCTGTATCTACTTGCAACTTTAGAAAGGAGTAGGCAACGTCACCGTAGAAGGCCAAGACGAGGGCCCATCAATCCTAGTTCGGGAGAAGATGCCACTGCTGGATCAACATCTACTTCACCTGCACTAAAGGACTCGATTGTCATGCAACCTCTCGGTCAATATGGTTCATTTATTTTTGGTTCTAACCTAGTTTTTTTGTTACTAGCATGACAGCACACACACTCATTCCCCACATAATCACCTTCCGCTCTAGTTTATTTTACACAAGCACCATAGCACGTATAATCATTCCCTACATCAACACTTTCTCTAGGGATATATTTGCATGACTTCCACTTACAGTATCATATTACATGCCAATCCCACCAACAATACTGACACATCTAGTATCATCGACAATTCCCACTATTTATCTACAATCGGTCCATGCAACTATTGGAAAAATCTAGTTTGAAAACAGTTTTCTTGCACAGCAAAAAATTAAAATTGTGAACATCGACCCAGTTTGTGATATTTATTGCAATAAACCTTAATCGAACCGTACTTGTATTTTTGGATAAGTGGGTTATTGATGTTTTTCAGCTTTTAACCAAACAATCTTCTTCGCTATTCTCGTACCACAAATTGCTTCGAGTGTGGGCTCGAACCAATTGAATCAAAACACAGAACAAGAAAAAGTTTTCCTTTTGGGGTGAAAACGAAAATTCTCTTTTCTTTTATAATGTAACACCCCTAACCCATCTTCGTCGTTAGATTAGAGTTACTGAACAAAATGAACTATCACCCAACAAAATGAACTATCACCCAAAGCCACTACAATTAGCTCTAGTATTATTGCTGTTGAGAACCATCTGATTGAACATTCGGTGTTACCGATTCAGTTTCATCTAATTCCTCAGTAGAATCATCACCCGTATGGATCTCTTGATCAACCACATTATTAGATTTATTTGACATCTTTTAATTATAAATCAAAAACAATTATAATCAACATCCAAATCCCGAATCAAACTCGACTCAACTTTGGCATGTACTTCTAGACTCGATTTCGAGCTCAATTTAGTTCGAGAATTGGCTAAACCTGTAACTCTAATAACACTAAATGTAACACCCCTAACTTGTCTCCGTCACCAGATTAGGGTTATAGAGTATTACAATAAAATTTTAAACATTTAACATTGCATAGAAACAATCATTCAAGTATAATTATTAATAAAAAAATCACATTCAATTTATAATAAACATGCACTTATGGGCCTTAAACTGAGTTTACGAGGCCTTAAAAATCATTTGGGAACATTCTGGGACCAATTCAAAACAAAATAGAAAAACTAGGAAAATTTTAAAAACGGGAGTCACATGGCCATGTGGCCAAGCCGTGTGATAGAGCCCAAACAGTGAGGCTCAGAAACATGGCCATGTACGTAGACCATGTAACTTACTGTGATCGTGTAGCTTAAGGTCACACGGTCGTGTCACCAAGTTGTGTAACTCTTTGTGCTCGTGTGGGCCAACCTGCGCTGGAAACAAATAAAACACACGGCCGTGTGACAGCCCGTGTCTCAGGCCATGTGCACCAAAATTTGCTTCTAAAACAAGGCACATTTTACACCTATCTTGGGTATCAAGCCAAGCCTAAAACCAACCTTTACACATCAACAAAAAAACCTTCAAACAAGTCAAAACATGCCAATCCTATACAACCTAAGTGCCTAACCAATGTGCTCTTATTGACCCCACAATTCAATCATCACATACAAAAGGATTTGACCACAACCAAATCATACATTCATCATACTCAAATATTAAGAACCATCAACTTTAATTACCATATCATACCATACATCAACACAAACAAAGTGACTTAAATCATTCACTTCCAAAAGAGTCAATTTCATAGAACATATAACATCAACTATATGCATAAGCATTTACATTTGAACCAAAACATATGAAAAAAGTTTACAAAGCAACATCCTATACATGTAACTTTCTTTAAAAACAACTAAACATCAAAATGACCATTTCATAACATTAACAACCTAGGTACATGCCAAAACTCAAAAAGAATACTCCACCAATGTTTAGTTTGGGATTATCAATGGATGCTAAGTCAACAATCAAAGATAGGTACCTATAACCTGCACATAGAGGAATGATCAAATACTAAATAAATTTCATTAAACCACAAGAACAAAACATACACTTATTAACCATAATTCATGTATTCAAAACATGTAGTGTTTATTACCACATACTATTTTAGAATAAATATATGTACCAATTCTCCACTCTTCCAATTATAGCTTTTTTTCCAAATTCATTCAATGAATCGATTTTACGTAATTTATCAATTATACCATTACTGACACCCGTTGCTTGATGGAATATACCATAGTAAAGTTTTGCACCCAGTATTAGTCAAATATATTGACAATAATTGTGCCCTACACTGGTCGGATAAACTGACAATAGTTGTGCCCTACACTGGTCAGATAAACTGGGGATGTTATGCGCCCAGGGCTGATCAGATAAATCGAAAATATTATATGTGTGCCCAACATTGGTTGGTTATACCAACATTAAAAACATTTCAATGTGCCCAGCATTAGTCGATAAAACTAACAAATACATACGTAATTAATTTATCTCCACAATCTCTCATTTCATTATTCCACCATTTGCATCAAATAACTATGATTACTTTTTTGATCTATCCCATAACCATATGTATAACTCCATAATTCTTACTTTGGCTACGAATCAATTACATATATAAATATAATTAGATATCAAGTAACAATTAAATTAATTAAAGTACATAAATAAAGTTCCAGTTCAAGGACTACAAACTTACCTTCACAGCAGCTACCGGTATTCGATGATGATTATTCAACTGTGTTTCCCTTACCACGATTATCGATCGATCTACTTGTTTCTTGATCTAATTATAACAATTCAATTAAATTATTCCTAACTAAACACCTTTAACACTATAATTCATATAATCAACTCCTTCTTCGCTATTTTACATATTAACTCTAAATTTCTAATTTTATACACATTAGTTCCTAAAGTTGATAATTCCAATTTGACATAAATTAGTCCTATCCAAGCTTAATCAAATTTTATAGGGTCCTTATACAGTCCATAATTAACATATTTTCAAAGAATTTCATGCCAACTATCCTATTTTAACAATTAAACCCTTAACTTAAACTAACTAACAAAATTACATCTCAACTAATCCAACTCAAAAATAAGCTCAAAATTAAATCACTTAGCATCAAGAATATTCAAACTCAAAAACAACACCTTCCAAAAATAGTGCATGATTTCACAATCTAATCCTTGAATTAACTAGTTTAAGCTAAAATAACTTGAAAAACATGAAAATTACCAAAAATGGAATATAATTTAGCTTACATGCAATTGACCGAATGTTACTATAATTTGAAGATTTTATTTTTCAACAATGATGGTTGCAATTTTGGTGGGGAAGATGGACTAAAAGAAATGATGTTTTCTTATAGACTCCAAACAAAATGAATATTCTTTTGTAGAAGTTTTGTTATTAGCATAGCTATCTTTGAGAACCCATTCACAAATCTTCAGTAATAGCTAGCTAAACCAAGGAAACTATTGATTTTTTGACATATTCTTCGGTGCTTTCCACTGAATAATTGATTCAATCTTTTCCGGATCAACTCGAATTTCGTCACCTGATATCACATGTCCAAGGAATACCACTTCGGGTAACAAGAATTCACACTTGCTAAGTTTCACATACAATTGTTTTACTCACATAACTTGTAAAACAATATGCAAATGTTGTTCATGCTCAGCTTCTGATTTTGAATAGATCAAAATATCAATAATAAAAACTACCAGGAACTAATCAAGGTAGGGTTGAAAGATGTAGTTCATGAGATCCATAAATGCCGTTGGAGCATTCGTCAACCCAAATGGCATCAACAGGAATTCATAATGCCCATATCATATACAAAATTTTGTTTTCGGTATATCACACACTTTTAACTTGAGCTGATAATAACCTGATCTTAAATCAATCTTACAAAAAATTGATGCTATCTTCAGTTGATCAAATTAGTCATCGATACGCAAAAGGGGGTACCAATTCTTAATTGCCAACTTGTTTAATTGCCAATAGTCAATACAAAGTCGCATCAAACCATCTTTTTTTTAATGAATAAAATTGAAGCTCCCCAGGGTGATATATCAAGGCGTATGAAACCCCGTTCCAGTAAATCCTGCAACTGAACCTTTAGTTCCTTCAACTCTATCGTTGATATCTCACCATTTGAATCTTAAACCAAAAACTTTTTATGTCTACAGTTGAGAACTACTCCGTGTTCGGCTAACCAGTCCATACCCAAAATTACATCAAAATCACCAAAAGGCATGATTAATAAATCCAGTAGAAATGTCAAAATTTGAATTTTCAATAGACATCGTTTGCAGACTTGTTTAACTAACACTTTTTGTCCTAACAGACTTGATATAGACATAAGGACGTCTTATTATTGCATGCTATGTGTCTAGACTTGGTTTGCTTGAGGACAAGCAAAAAAGTTAAGTGTGGGGGAATTTAGGTATAAAGTTCTTATTTACATCCATCTTTACTAACTCTAGCTTGTTTAAAGAAAGAAATCAATTCATTTTTGTCCTAAATTTTTTATTTTTTTTCTTTGCTCCTTTTGCACAAATATTTTTTTTCTTGCTTGAGGATAAGCAATAAGTTAAGTGTGGGGGGTTTCCATCTTCATTAACTCTAGCTTGTTTAAAGAAACAAATCAACTCATTTTTATCTTAATTTTTTTTCTTTGTTCCTTTTTCACAAATATGTGTTTTGGTTGCTAGAGGACAAGTAATAAGGTACTAAGTGAGTTTGATCTGTCACGAATTTCACTATTATTTATATTCTTTTTATACATAAATTTAACTTGTTTAATATTTAAATTAAAGCATCTTATTATATATTTAGGTTTTCATTCTAACAGTAGTTATTTATGATTTTTAGTAGTTTTTATATATCTAAATAAGGTTACATGGTCTTGTAGAATAAATCAGGAGCTAAAGATGCATATTTGAGCTGAAATTGGCACTTATGTCGCGACACCAAGACACTGATGTCTCAACATCGAAGACAAAAGCAAAAACAAGTCCTGGAGTGAAACTACTTGCTATGTCATGACACCGCACCTACTATGTTGCGACACCGGATCTGATGTTTCAACATCGCTAACCTATGTTGCAACATTGCTTCTGCGCAGCCTAGAAGTCACTGCACGTAAAACCTACATTTTTTTGGGAAAGTAGGAGTATTTTCCCAGTAGAACTCTAAGTACTTCAAGGATAGTTTTGGCACTTTAAGATTCTGAGCTTAGCCTATGTAAAGGCCATTGTAATCAGGTTAAAGACACAATTTGAAGGAGACATAAATCATTCTTAGGTTTTTTTTTCATTCTTAGTTTGTACTTAGTTTATTTTTTGTTATTGTAACTGGAAGATCTTATTCTAAAGTGAGACTTTCACGAGCGAATATTGTTCTGGAGCCACTCTTTTATCGATAAGTCCATGAGCATCTCTTTTCCTTATTCTATTCTTTATATCTCTTTCTTTAACATTGTTAATTGAATGTTTGTGTAAAGATTAGAATCAATTTATGCTTTATACATATTTCGCATGTTTTAAATGTTTTAATCTAATTAATTGATTGGCAGGTATAGTTCAATTTGGACTTGTTAGATCTGATTGAGTGTAATTAAACCTTAGGTTGACGACCCTAGGAAGTCATCTAGGTAAGAATGAACTCGAAATTGGTATTGCCTACTAAGCATCACTTATCAGATCTGTGGCTAGAGAAGGAAGAATTTAAACCCTAGGATTGACGACCCTAGGAAGTTATATAGGTGGGAATTAAACCAAAATTTGTATTTCCTATCCGTGAAAACCTTACCCCACCCCAGTCTGAACTGTGTCTTCGAAAGCTGAGTAGTTATTGTAGACTAGTTAGTTAGTAGAATGCTAAGAAGCCCTACTAGGTTAATAAGTAACCAACCATTTAGAACCCTACATCAATAGTTATACAGGTAAAATAATTTGATTTAGGCTAAAGGAACTCGCGTAGTCAAAATAAAGAATAGGAAAGTTCAATACATGAACTTAGGAGTAGGTCTAGGTTTAACGCAATTCATTTAGTTTATTGTTATTATTATTATCATAATGGTTCCAAATTAACACTTCTAATTCATTACTTGAGTAGATTAGTAGTTATTTTCGATAACTGACTCGTATACTTGCAGACACTGCTTCAATTCCATATTTTTAGTAGTAGTATTCACACTCTGGACGTTAGTGTGTCCAGATGTGATCAGCTGTATCGCGAACTTGTATGTTAGTCTGGTAAGTGAACCTAGTCTAATATATTATGTGCAAACCTTTATTGATTTGCGAACCCATAATTTGTGCAAACTCATACTGTTTGTGTTATGGAAAATCATTTTGTATTCTTTTATGCTAACTTGGGTTAATTGATGTGTGTAAACCATACAATAATTTTAAGTAGTTGTATTCTCTAAGCACATTATTTATGTGAACCCTTAAGATAATCTATAGTTGACCGCTGTAACACCCCAAACCTGACCTAAGCGTTATGACCGAATCTGGCGATGTCACATTGTAACACCCCTTACCCGTATTCGATGCCAGAATAAAGTACGAGGCATTACCAGAACATATACACTTATAAACGTATTAAACCGAGTTATAAAATTTCATACAGATTAAAACTTTCAAATTATTGTATTCGAATCGGTAATTAGGGCTTACGAGGCCCAGTATATACTCATGCGATCCAAGCCTTATAGCTACCACCATTGTAATATATTAAATATTCAATATCTCGTAAAGATTCGCTAATCTATCCCATATACTTTCATACAGATTAATTCACAAATCATAAGTCTTATCATTTCAAAGCTTATAAGACACATGTACATATCTATACTAACTCGTATGAGTCTCATACTCATTCATATGCTCAATAAATCTGTTAAATAATTTCAACATCGAAGAATCCACATTATGCTAGAAACAATACTAATAACAATCATAAATCTTTTCATATTAATTTCATGTATCATTTATTGAACGTCATTTATCATTTCATAAATATGTAATTCACTAACACATCTTGCCATATACAATATCTAATTGGTGAAATCACTTAACTGAATTCAACTTTAACAATCACAATAAATCTATCACTTGAATATGAGTCTATGTAACACTTACCAACTTTGTCAAATTAGTGAACGTTTTACGGAATTGAGTACTTATTTTCTCGATGCCATAGTCTAACTATGGTCTTACACGTAATCACATAACATATACCGATGCCATAGCCCAACTATGGTCTTACACGGAATCACATATCCCTTATTGCCATGGTTCATTCATGGTATTTTCCGTCAATTCGTCTTTATCACTGAGCGAAAGTACTCAACCCTGCGTTCTACTCAATTTGAACTTTCATTCCAATTTATCTATCTATCTCAACAATCATAATTCAACCATGAATATGTATATAGAATAATACATTATTTCATGCATAATATTAACAAAAAATTGTTTGGTTTCAGCCATAAGAATTTACAATTCAATTCTTAATAACTAATTGAAATGAAACATTATGTCATTTCTAATTCAACGTTTATCAAATGTAATCGAGCATATGACCAATTTATATACAAATCATTCATATATTTTATGTTTCCTCCTCCTCCTCTCCATTCCACATCCTTAATGTACAGAACACTCTTATAAATAACATTTTCTATAATTTTACTATTCACTCACATGTATATTCAAAGCTATCAATCCAAGTTAGAGTCACTAAATTATTTTTATCTGGAACTACAAAGCTCCAAATTAAGATATGTTAATTTTCCTTGAAACTAGATTCACATATCTTCTTACCATAAAATTTTCAGAATTTTTGGCTTAGCCAATAAGTACAGTTTATTCTTTAAAGTTTCCCCTATTTCACTGCTCAACAGTTCTGACCTCTCTTCATTAAAACTTAATTATCTCACTGTACAGAATTCAGATGGTACTTAAGTTTATTTCACTTGAAAATATATTCATTTAGGGTTCTAAAAATATAAAGTTTAACCTATAATTATTTTTGTACAATTTGTAACAATTTTCCAAATTTAGAATAGTGGATTCCAAATTCATTCTGAGCCTGTCTCACTAAACTTAAAATATCTCAAAATACATAACTGTTTTGCTTACTCTGCTTCTTTTATGTAAAAATAGACTCATTAATCTTTCATTTCATATCTTATTCACTCTCTAATTCAATTTTCACCATTTTGGTGATTTTTCAAAGTCATGCAATTGTTTTTGTCCAAAACTATTTTGTTGCTAATTCTACTATTTCATAATTTCACTTTTTCACTTTCGATCACTATTCAATTCAATTCCACACATATATTCATCATTCAAGTTACACTTAGTTGTTACATAATGTCATATATTTTCACTTAGTCAATTTCCCGTTGAACATTCGAAATATACACGGATAAGTAGAGAATTAGCACATAAGTGCCACATTGATATGTAGCTGAAGCTGCCACTGATACGTAGCCGTAGCTACCACTGAAATGTAGCCAAAGCTACCACTGATATGTAGTTGTAGGTACCACTGAAATGTAGCCGAAGCTACCACTGATATGTAGCCGTAGCTACCACTGATCAATAACACTGGAAATGTCCACGGGCTTGCTCACACAAGCTGTCAGGTGTCTGCAACACATGCTAGATCACCCAGCACCCGGGACTCACTGTAACACTGTAACACTGGTCTCTAGTGACATGTCACTTGTATCCACTTCTATTCCTAAGTTCAACCGGGAATTTACACTTAACACTTTATTTTAAACACTTTATCACTTGAATAATTCATGAACAATTTTCCTTCCACATTCAATATTAATTCATATATCAAATATAATTCAAAATTTATAAAAATATATTGCTATTATTTACACGTAACTTACTTTGGTGCAACAATATAAAAATTTAGCAATTTAGTCTTTAATCTTTTCTTTTCTACGATCAAGGTCAATTCCACTTCTTTCTTGATCTATAATAAAATATTTGACTTATTTAATACTCACATTTATCAAAACAGTCCTTGACTCAAACTTTGGAAAAATTACAATTTTTTCCCTAAACTTTTGCATATTTACACTTTTTCCCCTAAGCTCGTAAATTAAACTTCATCCCTTATTCTTATGTATTATGACATGCTGAACATTTTTCCCTTCTATGACAACATCAAATTCCCACTCTAACACTTACTTATGAACATTAGGTATTTTTACCGATTTTGTCGTTTTACTTGTTTTCACTTAAAATCACTTAGCAAAAGTTGTTTAAAATAATTTCAAGCTTCATATTATACCATAAAACATCAAAATAAACACATTTCACCTATGTTTATTTTTCCAAATATAAACCCTAGGTAAAATTATTGCTAGAATAAGCTAAATCAAGTTACCGGGACTCTAAAAGCGTAAAGAACATTAAAAACGAGGCTTGGAATCACTTACTATGGAGCTTGGAAGCTTGAAAACCCTAACTATGGCTTCCCCCTTTCTATTTTCGTTCATCATGGAGAAGATGAGCACATTTTGCCTTCTTTTTCTTTTTTTAATTCTTTTTATTACTATATTACGAAATTGCCCCTAACTTAAAAATTTTCTATTTCACTTATCTCATGTCTATTTTTGTCATAACTTAAACAATGGTATAATTCCATATAAATACCTCCAATTTAAAGTTTCATAACAATTGGACACCTCTAACATGTAGAACTCAACTTTTGCACTTTTTACAATTTAGTCATTTTGACTAAATTGAGTGCCCAAACGTCAAAATTTTCGAACGAAATTTTCACAAAATTATTTCGTGAAATCATAGACTATAAAAATATAATAAAAATAAATTTTTTCCTCGTTGAATTTGTGGTCCTGAAACCACTATTCTGGCTAGGCCCAAAAATCGGGTTGTTACAACAACAAACCTTTCTTTTGTGGCTTCATAAGCTCCCATGTTTATCCTTTATGTTTGTATTATTTTTGCTGTTGCACTATAACTTAACACATTATTTGTTATTATTAAGTGGTGTGTTGGAAGATAGGTGAGGAGTTAACGTAGATTCACTTCGATGGCTAATGTAGCTTGTCAGATTCAGGTCGAACCTTCTCGGTCAAGTTTGGGGTGATACATTATTCGCCAGGATGGTTGTTTGTAAGACAGGTAAGCTCGTATGAATATGGCAAGACAAGTTCACTAGACTTAGCGTGGTAGGCTTGCTAGAGCCAATAAGGTAAAGTTCGCTATGTGTAAGTAGGAAGTGTTCTATATGTGTGTTTGTGTAGTTGTTTGATTTTAGGGTAGGAATAGGAACAACATCGCCTTTGGTTCACCTACATCTTTTGTAGGACTACGCCTAAAATCATTCCTCTACTATTCACCAATCTAGTAAGTAAATTATGTATTGGTGAATTGTGTTTGCGTATAAGTTTGTTAAGTGTGAATTGTGTTTGCAAGTATGTCTTCTATGTGCGAAATATGTTCTCAAGTGTGTCTGTTAGTTTGGATACCCAGTTATGTGTGTTTAATGTCTTACCTAAGTTAGTATATCATGTACGTTTAGAGTAAGAAAGAATTCCTCCCCGTAGAGTGAATGCGAATTGTGTGAATGAAGTTGCAAACCCCTTAAAAGGTGATCAAAATTTGACTATGCAAGTGCGACTCCACAGGGCAAACATATTGGAAGAAGGCATGAAACCCTTGGTGCAGGCAATGAATGGGGCTTTTTAGTGAGCTGATGTTGGCAACACTACACTTGCAAACCGTGGTTTGGCACTAAAGCATCTGCGAGCTCTAGGTGGTAGGAAAATCAGTGGCGTTAATGGAGCTGTTCCCACTAAAGTTGATTATTGGCTTTAGGGTGTTGAGAAAATCCTTTACCAGATGGCATGTTCTAACTTAGAGAAGCTAGAATGCACTATCTTATTACTCACCAACGAAACCCATCGTTGGTGGAATACTGTAATGCAAGGAACTATTACTGATTAACATCGTAGTTCTTCTTGGGAACTTTTAAAAAGAAATTAATGGGTGAGCAACATTGAAGGCTCACAAGCGTGAGTTTATTAATCTGAAGCAAGGCGAGTTGTATATAGCTGAGTACGAGGCAGAATTTGTGTGACTAAAATAGTATGTGGCGGAGATGGTCTCACAAGAGAAGAATCGCTGTCAAAGGTTTCGTTTTGGGCTACATCATGATATCCAGCTCTATTTGGTGACTCACGACATCATGAAATTTGACAAGCTTGTGAACAAAGCCAAAGCCATTGGAGAGATTAAGGCTCCCCACGACTTGTGAAACTCCGACAGAAATTCTAAGCGAAGCTTCAGGACAGAAGTCTGCGAGCTAGCCATTTTTTGAGCACTAGAAAAGGAAGTATCCTGGGGAGTGTTGTAAGTTGACATGAGGTTGTTTCAAATGTGACTTTAAAGACCACTTGATTAAGACTGTCTAGAAAATTGGGAGGGTTCGCAAGCTCAAATTACGGCCCCTACTCAAGTGTGAGCTAGTGCTGTGGTCGAGGAAGAGTTAGAAGTGGCAAAACAAGATAAGTTGGGCAACAAAATCTACCCCATATTGTTGCGACCCAGGAGGAGGAATCAGGAGCCTTCACAGGAGTCTATGCTATAAGGGAACCTCATGAGCAAGGTGCCACAGATGTTATTATAGGTACCTTCACTCTGCGAACTATTCCTTTTTTTTTCTTGATTAACTCTAGTTTAACACACTCATATGTTTTGAGTAAACTAGTTAGTGAGTTGGGAACCCTAGTAGATACCATAGATAAATGTGTGACTATCACTAGTTCATTTAGGGATGCTGTGTTAGTCAATAGAGTGTACCATAAGGGTCCACTAATGATGTGGGTCTATGGAGCATTAAGTTAAGAATTGTCCTAAGAGGCCTATTCAGATGCAAGCTGTAGGTAAGGGTTATGTTCAGCCAGCGAGAGGTGGTCAACAGCCAACGAGAGGCTGTGGGCAGGCTAAAGGTGCAAATGGTGTGGGGCGAGGTCATAGAGCGTCAAGCAGAGGTATTGGTAACATTGAAGCGAGACAGCTAGCACTGGTCTATGCTACTCATCGTCGAGAGGATGGTGACGCTCCAGATATTATAACCGGTATGTTTCTGATTCATAATGTACCTCACACAGCTTTAATTGATATAGGGTCTACACATTCTTACATTGCATGCACTGTGTCTGGCACCTTGGGTATCAGTGTGAGAGTACTGGTAATGAGATGACTGTGTTAAGTCCACTAGGATAGTCAGTAAGGATAGTCAAGTTGTTCAGAGATGTGCCCCTAGAGGTTCAATGAGTTATATTTCTAATGGATTTGATGGAGCTACCGTTTGGTGAATTTTTAAAACAAATACAAGCTAAATTTTTAAGTGTGATTTTTAGTAAATATATGTGAAACTGCTTCCACAACACTTATACTTTTCTGATAGCATCTGCGAACTGGGTCTCGCACCTCATCTACGAACCCAACACACGATATGATTTTCAGACTAATTCTTCTTTCTATTTTAAACTTTTTTTAAGCATACTCTGTTGATTCTTGATTATTCATTGAGTTTGTAATGAACTCACCCATTCCTCTATTACTTCACATGTAAGTAGGGCGCGGATGATAGTAGGGGAGGTATATGACTTGGCGAGGCTTATCCCTTAAAGGATATTGAGAACCTAGAAATTAGGCGATGGGGTTTTTATGTAGGTTTAGATTATTTAAAATTTGACGTTGTTATTGAGATATTTTATTTTAAGGTTAAGTTTTATTATATTTTTCTAACCATTCAACTAAACCTTTGTTACAGATTAGTATGAGTAAAGTTTGATGTTTATTTCTTTTCTACGCTTGTGTACCATGTTTGCTTTTCAATTACTAAAATATGATGTCTGCTAGTTTATTTGCAAAGTCTTGTATTTTTTGATCCCTGTAGATTACGACCCCATATGTATGCGAAACCCTTTGTAGCAATATCTTAAAATTTAGCAAACCTAATACAAACTACTATAATGTGAACTTGTGCATGAATGACCCTTAGTTGCGAAGCCTATTTGTACGCAAACTACTGTAATGTGAACTTATGTCTTCCTTTCTCATTATCAGACAATCACTTATTCATAAAATTTGGGTAAGGCTAATAGTTTTCATTTTCCATCTCGTGAAAAACCCTTTTCTCTCTGCTTAGCCTATCTCCTTCTAGGGGTATTTTAGTGATAGGTTCTATAGGAACTAGATGATCCTATTTGGTCAAATACCTAGCGAAAAAATCTTATGCTCCTTTCATTATAGTATTTCTGAACAAGTTCTTAGATAACAAGCTTAAAGGTTTTCTTATTGATGATATCGATATTGATGATAGTGACGGTATTGATCGTGATCTTGATATGGAGCTGGAGCTTCTAACTATGATCAATGCATTAACTATGGATATAACATCAGAAATAGACCGATTTTATATCACCTTTCAATTCGAACTAGTGAATACATGTTTAAGTTGTATCACGAACTCGTGTATTAGTCTGGTGGGCGAACCTAGTCTAATACGTTATGCGCGAACCTATATCGATTTGCGAACCCATAATTTGTATGAACTCATACTGTATATGTTGTGCGAGCTCATGTTGTATTCTATTATGCTAACTTAGGTTAATTGATGTGTCCGAACCATACAATAATTTTTAAGTTGTTGTATTATCATGTTTGATTATATGTTCTCTAAGCACATTATTATGCGAACCCTTAAGATAATATATAGTTGACATGCAAACCTTTCCTTTGTGGTTTTGTACACTTGCAAGTTTATCCTCTGTGTGTGTATTATTTCCACTGTTGTGTTATAACTTAACACATTATTTGTTGTTATTAAATGGTGTGTTGGAGGATAGGTTGGGAGTTAATGGAGAGTCACTTCGGTGGCTAATGTACCTCGCCAAATTCGAGTCAAACCTTTTCAGTCGATTTTGGGGTGTTATTTATGCTCCATTCATTGCAACATATTAGTGTACAAGAGAGTGCATTGCTTCGCGCTGCACTTATAGGACATGTTATAAGGACTCTATAAGTTATTCTGAGGCATTACAAGGAGATACACATTTCCAATAAGACAAACAAGATAAGTGTGATAAGACAAGTGCGAGAACATATTTTATGTTTCTCAGCCATTCTGACAAGACAAGTATGTGAGCATGTTTCATGTTGTATAAAATTTTTTTTCAAACAAGCACAAGATAAGTTTTAAGTATGATTTCTAGTAAGCGCACGTGAAGTTGTTTTTACAAAGTTATGTTTTTTGATAAGTAGGATCTGCGAACTAGGTCTCACAATATTCTCCGTGAACCTAGCACGTGAAATAAATTTAAGACTAAGTCTTCTTTCTATTTTAAACTCTGTAATTTTAAGCATATGTTGATGATTCCTAATTATTCACTTAGTTCACAATGAACTCACTCATTCCTCTCTTACTTCGTAGGTACGTAGGTCCCGGATGGCAGTGGCGAGGTAGATGACTTGGCTAGGCTCCTCCCTAAATAGATATTGGCAAACCTAGAAAATAGGCGGTACGGTTTATTTTATTTATGTGGGTTTATATTTATCAATATTTGACACTATTATTGAATAATTTCTTTAAAGTCCAAAGTTTATTTTGTTTTGTGAACCTTTAAGTTAAACCTTTGTTATTAATTTCTTTTCAGCGTGAATAAAGTTTGATGTTTATTTATTTATCCATGCATGCATACCATGTTGATTTCTCTAATCTTTGTATATACTAATATCTCTTGCTAGCTAGTATTATTGCGAAGTCTTATTTTTCTACGACCCATTATGTTAGCGACCCAATATGCACACAAAACCCTCTATAGAATTATCTTACAATTTAGCGACCCCTATATAAGTATGCGAACCCTTGTGTGAATGACTTTTCTGTTGCAAAGTTTATTTTGCATACGAACCTAGTTGCATGTGTTTAAGTGCGAACCTATATTAGTTAGAAACTTGTGTTTTTGTGTGAACTTATACTGTATGTCTTATGCGAACTCATGTTGTATTCTTCTATGCGAACTTATGCTATATACGAACCTTAGCAAAAAAAATTTATGTACACATGTTCTTATGTTTGATTGTATGTACTTTAAGTGCACTGTTTACTTCCTTTATGCGAACCCTTCAGACTTGTTGTTTAGGTGCTATCCAAAACACCCTTAAAACTCAAGTTTTAACACCTTATCCATCAAAATCTCCCAAGCACCCATCAAACGGAACTCAAGAAATCCTCAACCAAACTTTACTTTCGCTTGAGTTTTAGTCAAACCATCCTATCCTAAACCCATTCCAACCAAGAATCAACTTAAAAATAACCAGAAATGAACAATCGATGCCCTTTCTCCCTAAAATGAAAATTACTCAAAATTGAAAAAGAAATTATGGAAATTTACTCATCCTTATCATCAGTAAGAGAGACAATTTCATCATTCTAATCAAGCTAAAATATGATACAACCATTTTTGTAGTAACCTACATGACTTCATTGAACCTAAAGCCAAACTCCACGTCTAATGAAAATCCAAACATTTTCTCCGAACCAGGACAACTATTATGAAATTCATGAAGTGTAAGTAGAATGGGGAGAGGAAGAATAGGACCCATAAGGAAATCATCAGGCTACATTTTACTTGACCACTTAGTGTTGTGGCATGAAGGCTTCTTTAGTAGGAATAGAGGTAACTGAGGAAGGCTTAGAACAACTGAAAATTCTAAAGGCATTGTCATCTCATCGAAGGGAACATCAAGTAGCTCAAGATAGCTAGAGAAAGCGAGTAGTAAAAGTTCCAAAGGTAAGGTTGCCCATATTTGCCTCGAAGCAACTTTGCATATACTTGTTGGCAAGCTAATGTTATTGAAGACAATAGAAAGTGCAGGAGAGGACCTAAATCGACCAAATCCGCAGATCGTCAATTTCTCACATAAAATTTCATGAAAGTCTAGGTTAAAAGTTTCTTCTTGCTAAAAATCCTTATGGGACTTCTGCAACCTAGAGCCCAGACCTTCCGCAAGATTGTTATTCAAATAACCATGAAGATAGTCAAGGTTCAAATACTTAAACCTTTTATGAAATTCATAGTCATTGTCACTTGAGGAGTATAGTAAGCTATCCCCAAAATTTAACAATGGTTCCCTATGAGCTACATCAAAATTCTGTACCAAATCCTATGAGGCATAATATTGTTGAGCTTCAATCTTCCCTGAGGACATTAGCCTAATTAAAATAAACATACCAAATTCATTTGACTTGCACACCAACATCGATAGATCCTTGCTCAAAAAGGGTTTGCAAAACTTTGAAATTTCGTAGCAACAAATCCTTCATTGGCTGAAGAAGGGCCATAAAAAACAACCTGAACTCACAATTCCAAAATGATCCCAATATTATGGAAAACCTTGATTCAGTTTCCAGTGATATGTATCATCCCTAGATTGTGACCTTAATTCTAATAACCTAATCAAATAAATGAAGCATGGATTATCTAGACCATCAGCCCAACGGAACAATGACACTATTATTTAGATCATGTACCGTAAAACTTAAGTCTACCAAATTCTGATTGCTTGGGCACTAAGCAACCATTTCACCAACCATTTAACCTAATCAAAACATAATTAAACATGCTTAATCCATAACAAGACAACCAACTTAAGTGCCTAACCAATGTACCTTCATTCGTACCACAATTTATATCTTCAAACAGATCAACAACACATCAACCATTCAAGACTTCCATTCATACCAAATTTGCCAATATTCAACTAACACCTAGCTACTTGAGATATCAAGCTTTAAGCTACAAATACATACCTAAGCCTTATGTCAATCTAACACGCTAAATATATAGCTTCAACCACAATCATATATATCCAAATGACCATATTTGCACTTGAAACCCAAAATAACATCACATTAACAAAACAACTATCAACCAAAGACTTCCTAGGTACATGCCATTACAATTTAGAACATTGCCACATATGAGTCCAGGATTCGTTGTTGGATGTTGAATTGGCGATAGATTGAAAAGTACCTCACCTGCGCATGGAAAACAAAATCATACACTGAGTATAACTCAATGGTATTTCTATAATCTGAACAATTTAAACTTAATATGAGTTGTTAAAATGCAAGCAATGTAACAAGTAATGTTATAAACACATATATATCAAATTGATAATATGAATTTAATCATTCTTCATTTACATCTACTAAGTTCCACATGTCCAAGTACATATCAATGTTCTCTCATATATATATATAACATTTGGTAATTCAACTCATGCAATGGCATGATTCATCTTTTTTATCTATACTTGAACTCATTTCAAAATCCACATCTCATTTCATTATTTCATATTTCATATTTCATCTCTCATCTCATAATCATTTTTCAACTTTGCCATCTCAATATCAAATGCATAAATTTATCATTTAATTTTCCTTATTAACACGATTCAGACTCGAACGGATACATGGGTCCCACCAACACACCAATTTGGCACCCGGTGCCTCATTAGATAAATCCGAAGTAATAACTGTGCCCAACGCTATATACGTTGACACAGAGTGCTCATTAGTTAAACCGAAGCAAATTGGCACCCAGTGCCTCATCGACTCAAGGTTAAAAAATCTCTCAACTCTTCCTATCCTATGGCATGCCATCTATATCTCACTTAGCCCAAAATAGTTTATAGGGTTTCATTTCATATTTCAATACGTCCAATGTCTCATTCTCATATATATACACATTATCACATATAGTCAATTCAATATTCAAATAAACAACACATTTCATAATATACACAATTAGTCCATTTCAAATAAACTATTACTTCAATTCGATCCCAAAGTAAAAAATTACTCACCTCAATTGCTTACCATATATAACCATGCAATATGTAACAGTTTATAACTTAATTCAGATTATAGAAACACAAACTGTATATTCTGAGCTACTCGATGTTGACCTTGTCATTCCTTTTCTTACTCGAGGATTCCAAGACGACGTTCACTACGGAATAAAATAATTACAATAGATTAATAATAGACAACTAAATTTTCATTAAATTTCAAATGTTGTACCACATTTTGCTTAACTCTTAATTTAGTCCCTAAACTGAGACTAATTTTAATATAAAAATTTAACCTTAAATTTTTATACTAATTTCACTCTAAGATGAATTTAGCTCCTTATCTTCAATTCTACCCCTTAATTTTGAATTTTTCACAATTTAGTCCTTTTCCACTTCTAACTTAAAAATATATCAACTTAACCCCTAGTACTTAAACTATTCAACAATAAAAACATCTAAAAGCTTAATCAGTACTAAAAATTATAACCAACTGAAAAGGGACTAAATTGACTAACCAATTGAAGTTGGAAACCTAGAAACCCCTAGGCCGTGCATGACTATCTTCTCTTCTTTTCTTTCTTTTCTTTAAAATTTTGCATGCTTTAATTCTCTTCTTCCCACTTTCTTATTTCCTTTCTCTTTTATTATGGTTTCATTTTATTTCTTATTATTATAATATACATACATTAATGTTAACTTATTATATATATAATACACATGCAAATTTACTTAAACCATAACCGGCCACCCCCACCATTTAATAAATGGTATATTTGCTACTTTAGTCCCTTATATTTATTTAGATCTATAATTCAACTTTTGACCGTTACGTGATTTGCTCCCTGTACCTTGATAGCTCTTAATTTCACGAAAATTACCTATCCGAAATTAAATTTGCTACTAGAATAACTTCGTAAATATTCAATAAAAACACTTTCAAGCTCATTTAACAGGAACGAAGTCCCGAGCTTCACTTTTCAACACCCCTGACTATTGGGTCGTTACAATTCTCCCCCTACATAAATTTCGTTCCCGAAATTTACATAAAAAGTGCTGGGATACTGAGATCTCATCATCTCCTTTAACTCATAAGTCGATTCCTCGATGCTATGACTATGCCATACTATGCCATAGAACTTTCACTAACGGAACATGCTTATTACGCAACTCTTTCACCTCACAAACTAAAATTTCGATTGGTTCTTCTTTATAAGACAAGTCAAGTTGAATTTCAATATTTTCCACCGAAATAATGTGAGACGGATCTGATTGATACCTTTAAGCATTGACATATGGAAAACATCATGCACTTTTTGTAATTCCTCCGGTAATGCCAACCGATACGCCACTAGTCCCACTCTTTCAGTGATCTCATACGGTCCAATAAAACGAGGACTCAACTTCCCTTTTCGGTCAAATCTAAAAACTTTCTTCCAGGGTGAAACTTTAAGAAATACTTTATCTATTGAAGTTTTTTTCAATCTATCTCGGATTATCTTAACAATATCTTTTGTTTCTTGATTCAATTCCGGCACAACAACTTTTCTTTCACATAATTCCATCTAGCAAATAGGTGTTCGACACCTACGACCATATAAGGCTTCGTAAGGAGCCATTTGGATACTCGATTGGAAACTATTATTGTATACAAATTTAGCTAGAGGTAAATAACGTTCCCAACCTGATTCAAAATCGATTACACAAGTGCGAAGCATATCTTCCAAAATAAGGATAACATGTGTAGATTGTCTGTCTAATTGCGGGTGAAAAACTATGCTAAAATTGAGTCTCATACCAAGAGATTCATGCAACTATTTCCAAAATCTAGAAGTGAAACATAGATCTCAATCAGAGATAATCGACATAGGGACGCCATGCAATTTAACGATTTCTTGAATATAAACTTCAGCAAGCTTTTGAAGTGACCAATCAGTTTTGACCACGATGAAATGAGTCAATTTCGCAAGTCAATCAACTATCACCCAAACAACATTTTTATTGCTCAAGATAATGGTAACCCCCATTACAAAATCCATCGTGATGCATTCCCATTTCCACTCAGTAATAGAAATAGGCTGAAGTAATCCTATGGGAACCTGATGTTTGGCCTTAACTCGTTGACAAGTTAAGCATTTAGCTGCAAACTCAACTATTTCTTTTTCATTCCAGGCCACCAATACAATTCTCACAAGTCGCGATACATTTTTGTTCCTCTAGGATGTAAGGCAAAAAGGCTATTGTGAGCTTCGCGAATGATCAATTCTTTTAATTCTGCAACATCTAGAACACAGATTCGATTATAAAACCTCAAACAATCGCAATTATCAATGCTAAAATTTTCTATTGTGCCATTTTGAATCATTTCTCTTTTCTTCGCTAACTTGACATCATCTAATTGTGCTATTTTGATCTGATCAAACAACACAGGTTTGATTTTCAACTCAGGCAACAAGTTTCCATCTTTATTGATACTAAGTTGAGCAACCCAACGTCGTTGTCTTAAATTTAACTTCTTTTGAGTTAAAAGGTATTTAAGACTCTTGTGATCGGTATAAATGTGACATTTTTCACCATACAGATAATGCCTCCAGATCTTTAGAGCGAAAACCACAACAGCTAGCTCTAAATCATGCGTCAGATAATTGCGTTCATGCATTTTTAATTGACGAGACGCATACGCGATCACTTTCTCATCTTGCATCAAAACACAACCATGACCACTCAATGAAGCATCACTACAAACTAGAAAATCTTTTCCCAACTATAGTAAAGTTAGAACCGGCGCTTCAGTCAACATCTGTTTCAATTTCTTGAAACTCTCTTGGCATTCACTACTCAAAACGACTAAACATTCTTTTAAAACAGCTTCGTCATCGACGATGCTATACTCAAAAACCCATTTATGAATCTTCAGTAATAATCAGCTAAACCAAGAAAACTGTGAACCTCTGACACATTCCTCAGTGTTTTCCACCAAACAATAGCAAAACGATAACCAAAATTTGCACTTTCTAAGCTTTCCATATAATTGTTTCTCTCGCAACAATTGCAAAACGATTCTAAGGTGTTACTCATGCTCGGATTCAGATTTCGAGTAGATTAATATGTTATCAATAAAAACTACCACAAATTGATCCAAATAAGGTTGAAAGATACGGTTCATGACATCCATGAATGTCGCGGGAGCGTTAGTCAACCCAAAAGGCATAACTCAAAATTCATAATGGCCATAACGCGTATAAAATGTCATCTTATATACGTCACTATCTTTTACTTTCAACTGATAGTAACCAGATCTTAAATCGATCTTAGAAGCTCTTTTTAGTTGATCAAACAAGTCATTGAAACGAGGTAAGGGGTATCGATTCTTAATCGTCAACTTATTCAATTACCAATAGTCTATACAAAGTTGCATCGAGCCATCTTTCATTTTAACGAATAACACCAGAGCTCTCCAAGGTGATATACTAGGGCGTATAAAACTGCGATCCAGTAAATCTTGCAATTGGAGACATTAACATTGGAGTCGTATCAGGAAACATTGGAGTCGTATCAGGAAACACTTTAATTACAAATTCAACCTCCCGATCTAAGGGTAATCCCAGTAATTCTTCGGGAAACACATCAGGGAATTCACAAATACCATGAATCTTAATGCTCTGACTATCATCAAAATTCGAGTTGATAACATAGGCTCGAAAAGCTTCACAGCCTTGATTGAGAAGTTTAATAACTCGAGTTGCTAAAATGATACGAGTTGAACCACTTGTTTGAATACCATTCACCTAAATCACATTAACGTCTTCACTCTGAACTACAAACTTCTTTTTACAGTAGTCTAAAATCATTTCGTATTCAGTAAGCCAATCCATTCCCAAAATTATATTACAGTCACCAAATGGCATTATCAACAGATCAATAGGGAAGGATATATTTTATATCTCTAACAGAAATCGCCTACACACCTGATCAATTAACACAGACTGTCCCAAAGGACTTGACCCAACCATTAATAATCTAGACATCTCAGATTTTAAACTTCCTGATTTAACTAACTCAGCATTAACATATGAGTATAACGATCTCGAGTCTATCAAAGCGTAAACAGGTTCTGAGTGCAATAAAAAGATACCTACCACAAAGTTAGTAGTATCACCATCCTCACGTATCCACACAACATAAGCTCGAGCTGGCGCTCTGGCCTCTGGCTGATGAGTAACAACATCGCTCCCTTTCCTAGCACCACCTTTGTTAATGAACCACTAGGACTTATCCCACGACCCCTAGATACAGGTACAGACCTCTAAAAAGTAATAGGTAGCATTCTCATTACTCGGAAACTATCCAGCAAAATTCTCCATAGATCTATAGCAAAATAAGCTTGAGTTAGCTTCCAACATTCACCACGATGTTTTTTCCCACAGTGCTCACAATTTGGAATATCAGTATCCCTGAACGGACCTCGGACACTACCCATAGACACAGTCAGTTGTTGATCACGGTTTCTACCAGATTAGTCAGACTTAAAAGTCGATTTCCAGCCACCGAGAAATTCCTTAGTTCGTTTTGGTGTGGATGCAAGCTAGCAGCTCCAAACCACTTTCCAGCAGTGCGAGTAACCTCAGCCTTTTTATCAAGTCCCAAGGCTTGTTCTACCATCTTTGCTCGTTCAACTAGATCAATAAACTCTGTAATTAGATGCGAAACCAATTGTACCCGTAGTTCACCACGTAGTCCATGTAGAAATCATTTACAACTTTCAATTTTGGTTGACACAAATTCAACAGCATACTTACTGAGTCATAAAAACTCTCATTCATAATCAGCCACTGACATCCCATTCTGTTTTAACATAAAAAAACTATTGCCCTCTATCTTCGAGATACAGTTCTCCAACGTATTTCTTTTGGAAAAATTCCCAATTGGCCTGTTCGGTAGGTATGTGGTGTATCATTGACTGCCACCAGGTATAAGCTTCTCCTTGCAGTAGAAAAACAAGACAAATTACGCTTTCACGCGGGTTGTATTCAAGTTTTTGTAAAACACATTTAGTGGATTCAATCCAAACTTTTTCTGCTGAGGGGTTTACCCCTTTCAATCCCAAAAATTTAGCCGCACCATATCTCCGTAATTCCTTTATTGGAGCTCGTCGAGTAGAAGGTGCAAGTACTATAGCAGAAGTACTTTCTACAGCACGCTAAAGAGAATCAGCGATAGCTCAAAATAATTGTGAACACCTACTCCCTTATTATTACCTCGCTCAACATTGGGTTGTTGAGCACCAACTGGATTAGCACTCAGTGTCACTGATTCAATTCCATCTAATTCATTAGAAACATCATCACCAACATAAATCTCTTGATCAACTTCATTATTATATTCATCTGACATTGTTCAAATATAAAATAGAAACAAGTACAATCAGCATCTAAATCCTGACTCAACTCAACTCAACTTTGGCATCTACCTCTAGACTCAATTTTGAGCTCGATTTAGTCTGAGAATCGGCTAAACCTAAAGTTCTGATATCACTAAATGTAACACCCCTAACCCCTCTCCGTTGTCAGATTAGAGTCACAGGCATTAATAACCAATCAGAACCTTTAATTCCATCACAAACAATGGTGCAATTTAAATATTAACATCACACCGTACAATGGTAATATATGCTAATTTAATAATTCTAAAATCGTGTCTTATATAATTAAATAACGAATTAAGCTATTTCATTCAAAATCACAATAAAAATTACCCATACAGTCTTAAATATGAGGCTACAAGACCCTAAAAATAATCTAAGAACAAATAGGGGCTAATTTAAAATAATTTAGAAAGTTTAAGGAAAATTTCATAAATACCTAAAAACAGGGGACACACGGCCATGTGACCAAGCTGTGTGAAACACCCCAGATCATGTAACTTTTAAAATTGGGACACACGATCGTGTCCTAGCCCATGTCTCTGGCCGTGTAACTCACTGACTTGGGTCCATGGCCGTGTCGCAGGTCGTGTGCCAGCCCGTGTGGAAACTACACCTATACTATTTTTCAACACATTTAGGGCACACATGTGTTGCCCGTGTATGTCACAAGGCCATGTAACAGACCGTGTCTCAAGCCGTGTGCACCCAAATGTACCTTAAAACTCAAGTCTACCAAATTGTTGTTACTTGGGCACTAAGCAACCATTTCACCAGCCATTTAACCTAATCAAAACACAATTCAACATGCTCAATTCATACCAAGACAACCAACTTAAGTGTCTAACCAATGTACCCTCATTGGTACCTCAATTTATATCTTCAAACATATCAACAACACATCAATCATCCAAGACCTCCATTCATACGAAATTTTCCAATATTGAACTAACATCTAGCTACTTAAGATATCAAGCTTTAATTTACAAACACATACCTAAACCTTATGTCAAGCTAACACACCAAATATATAGCTTCAACCACAATCATATATATACAAATGACAATCTTTGTACTTGAAACCCAAAATAACATCACATTAACAAAACAATTATCAATCAAAGACTTCCTAGGTACATGCCATTACAATTTAGAACATCACCACATATAAGTCCGAGATTCGTTGTTGGATGCTAAATCAGCGATAGTTTGAAAAGTACCTAACCTGCGCACGGAAAACAAAATCGTACACTGAGTATAACTCAAGGGTATTTCTATAATCAGAACAATTTAAACTTAAAATGAGTAGTTAAAATGCAAGCAATGTAACAAGTAATGTTATAAACATACATATATCAAATCGATAATACGAATTTAATCATTCTTCATTTACATCTACTAAGTTGCACATGTTCAAGTACATATAAATGGTATCTCATATATATACAACATTTGGTAATTCTGTTCCCTAAACTGGGTATAGTAGTTTCGAGTATATTTTTTGGGTTTCGAGTGTGAAACTATGAATTTATAGGGTTTCTAGTAATTTTAATTTAATTTAGGAGGTTAATTTCATCTAAAATCGATTAAACAATAATATGGAAAATTAAAATATATTTTTGAAAAATTAATTTTAAATATTTTAAATAATTATTAGTGAAAATAATCAATTTGGGTTGAAAAAATTTTAAATAATTTTTATTGGAGGTAATTTGAGTAAAATTTAAATATTAATTAAATAGGATTTAATTTTAAAACAAGGAAAATTTAGAGTATATAAATGACAAATAAATCTTAGATTTTGGAGGGAAAGAATTAAATGGTAAAGTAAAGGAAATGTGGGAGTGGCCATTGGGAAAATTTCCCAATTTTTAAATTTCTAGTGGGTCATTTTAGTTTTAAAACTAATGTATCTAGCCCACTTTTCACACATTTTACATCAGATTAGAGAGTTTTAAAATTCTTTTTCTTTGCATGATTTTAAAGATCTATCATCAGAGAATAGATCCATCCAATTTGCTTCTCAAAATATTCTCTCAATTCACCCAAAATTTTTCTCAAAAGTAGCCAAAAATATTTTGAAATTTCTCAAGTTTCTTGAATCAAGATTTTCAATCAACGAATTTAGAGCGAATCAAAGGTAATATTCAATCCTAAACTCATTTTTATGATCATTAGGAACATTTTTACATGATTTGAGAGTCAATTAAAGGATTTTTATCAATGTCATCTCCTTCCTATAACGCGTGGTTCTTTAATGGCGGATCTTGAATTTTGAGAAGAAATCTACAAATCAGTGGATGTTACAACTCAAAATGGATCTATTAAAAGGTTTTTGATCTTATTTATCAAGATTAAACATGATTTGTGAGGTAATCTAAAGAAATCTGAAATTCATCATCTTCACGAACTGATTTTCTGGAACTTTGTGAAATTGATTTAAAGATGAAATTGATGCTTAGTATAAGTGTATTTGGTCTAGTATTGATGATTGAAAATGTTTAGGAGGGCTGGAGAGATCGATTTTTTGAGGAATCAAGTTTTCGACTTGATGTTACAAATTCGATAAGGTATCTTTGTGAGAGGATTTCAATTAGTATAGTTAATTAAAATTCATGTTTATTATAGCATTGGAAATGTGGTAATGTCTAATTTATCTTTGTTAAAACCTCGAATCTTGAAGAGGACCGAGCTAACCGAAATTGAAGCTTGGATTTGCTTGGTTGATCACTTGTTTGTGGTAGAATAAATTGTGTGGTGAGCGTTTCTAAGGGTAATTTGGTAAATTTACCCTCATTTATGTTTAATTAGTAGATTAATTGATGATTTCAATTGATTAATTATGGTTGAATGACTGATTTTTGCAAGATTGATATTATATGTACAAGAGTTGAATTTTTATTGAATAATGGTAAGTAAGCATTTAGGTGGTTTTGTGAAATTTAATTAGGTTAATTATATTGATGATTAAAGTATGTTTACTGGAGTTTTTGATCATGATATATTGGTGTTACAATTGGTAATTGAACATTGGAAAATGGAAAATGAAATGCTTGATTTAATTGGATGTTAAATGGCTATGTTATATGTTACATATAAGCGTTTTGTCACATTAAATTAAGCACAATAATAGCTGATTTATATGTTATGTTTGACTGAATACATTAGCAACATGCATGGTGGATCCATTGGATATAGTTGGCATGCCATAGGATTTGTGAGTACTCACATTTATTTGTGACATTGTGAGCATATGGCTCTAGGTGGACTGATTTGTTTGGACTGACTAAGGAAGTGTTGAGCATGAGTCTCCACTTATTTGGTTATTTTAGGTGCTATAGGGGAGTGTGTGCTTCGACTCACTCAACTCGGTGGCCTGTATTTGATATTTGTGGGAGTTCGGAGATCCATTTATCTGATGTATGATCACTCGATTAAGCCATGAGAAGTGTATGTCAATATATATTTATGTGTGATTATTGTTATATCATTCGATGTTTGTAAGTCATGAATAATTGATTCTTGATATTGATAAAGCATATGGAAATTAAATTGACATGTTTCATTATTATGGCTGATAATTGGTGATTGATTGGATGTGATTTAAGCATGATTTGGAAGTTGATTTACTAGTCGTTTTTATTAATATTCACTGAGCTTTTTAAAGCTCACACCCTCACAATTCGTGTAGATAATCGTCGAGCTTAAGGAGCTGAGGAACCGAGCAAGAGAGTTCCAAGAGGTTTAGGTTAGTAGAGACTTTATTACACATTTTAGAGACTGTAATCGGGTATTATGGAACTCCTGAGAATTAGTTTAATTTTGGTTGTAATTGGACTTTGGACATTGGACATTTTATTTTGGATGGTTTTATAATAATTTTGAGGCATGTTTAAGTTTAATCGTTGAATGATTTATGGTATATTTTTGCTTGATAACGTGGTGATTAATAACACGGTGTGTGAGGCATGAAATTTATACTAACGATTGTTTAAATGAAGCTTCTATGGAGTGTTTTACTAGCGACTAAGGTACGCCACTTGTTTGATTTATTCGGTATTTGTTACGCATGAAATTGATTGCCTAATTCTATATAATTGAGGCTTAATTGATGTCAATAAATTCAATTAAAGGTGTATGTACATGTATGTTAATTAATCATAGTTAAATCAGGTTTAATTGGCCATTAAAATATGCAAAATCGGGTTTAAAAATGAGTTTTTTGCAAAAATAAGTGCAGTAGTTTTCACATTAGCATGTGCCTATCCATACAGGCGTGTGAGGGGTTGCACACAGGCGTGTGGGTAAGTTACACGGGCATGTGGAGACTAGAGCTATCACATATGGGCATGTGGCATTTCCACACGGGCGTGTGCGATCGGCCTAAAAGTTTTTCACGACGTGAACATAGTCGTTTAATGACACACGGTCTGAGGGACATGACCATGTGGGTTTTGGGGGTTTGAATTTTTTTCTTTTTAAATTGGTATTCTAATTTGTTTAAGTTACAATTTAGTTATTCTAATTAGAGCCTTAGATGATAAGGAAACTTGGTAAAAATTTAGGATTAGTCTCATAATGGGTAAAATTCGATAGAAATGCACTTAATTTATAATTTGGAATAGGTACTGATAGTTTGTATTTGTTACAATTTAGTTCCAAATAATAAAACTTGAATTAGACATAGTAAACGAATTCAAATTAAGCTAAAATTTTTTAAGCCTGCATAATTTGACTAAAAGAAGGTTGGTAAACACTTAGATCTAAAATCGGTTAGTTTTACCATAGGTGGTAAAATGACAAAAATGCCCTTCTGTTAGATTACCTAGGAAAAGTTTAAAATTGGCTCATAATTTGCTTTCGCATTAATAAATAACTAATAATTTGATAAGATTGAGGTGTTATAAGGTCGGGGTGTGTCTTGGTTTGTCGTTAGCCGGAGAGTCACCTAGGTGGCTAATGTAATGCTTCGAATTTGAGCCAGTTTGTTCCGGTTGGGTTGGGGTGTCATAAATTCAACTCATCCAATGGCATGATTCATCTTTTTTATCAATACTTGAACTCATTTCAAAATTCTCATCTCATTTCATATTTCATTTCTCATCTCATAATCATTTCTCAACTTTGCCATCTCAATATCAAACACATAAATTTATCATTTAATTTTCCCTATTAACAAGACTCGGACTCGAACGGACACACGAATCCAACCAACACACCAGTTTGGCACCCAGTGCCTCATCAGATAAATCCAAAGTAATAATTGCATCCAGCGCTATATAAGTTGACACCCAGTGCCTCATCGGTTAAACCGAAGCAAATTGGCACCTAGTGCCTCATAGACTCAAGGTCGAAGAAATCTCTAAACTCTTCCTATCCTATAGCATGTCATCTATATCCAACTTAGCTCAAAACAATTAATAGGGTTTCATTTCATATTTCAATACGTCCAATGTCTCATTCTCATATATATACACATTATCACATATAGTCAATTCAATATTCACACAATCAACACATTTCATAATATACACAATCAGTCCATTTCAAATAAACTATTAATTCAATTCGATCCCAAAGTACAAAAGTACTCACCTCAATTGCTTACCATACATAACCATGCAATATGTAACAGTTTATAACTTAGGGTCTGTTTGATTGACGGAATTGATTTTCCGGAAAATCATTTCCAACTTTTCCAGCGTTTGATTGGCGGAAAACATTTTCCATTTGGAAAATGAACTCCAAAACAAGGGAAAATGGGTTATATTTTAGGGAAAATGTCTTACCCTTTCCATTTCCGTAAGACATTTTCCGTGATCTCCTCTCTATCGCTTCCTTCATTCCTTCCTTCATTTCCAGTAGAAAACTGCTTTTGTTTATCGATTTTCCGGTAACTTATTTTTTTAATTATTCAATACTTGTTTTTTAACACAATTACAAATAATTTATTTGATATTAGTTTTTTTCAATTTATAACGATTAATATTGTAGCTTAATAATTGAGTATTATTATAAATAAATCATTGCAATATATGTAAAAATAATTTAAAATATAAAATTTATTAATATATATTAATATATGTAAAACAACTTTTCCAAAAATATTTTCGAAAATCATAAACAAAGAAAAAATATTTTACATGATTCAATCAAACACCGAAAATATTTTCCAAGAAATTATTTTACGAAAAGTAAAACATTTTCCAGAAATCATTTTACGGAAAATATTTTACTGGCAATCAAACAGACCCTTAATTCGGATTATAGAAACACAAACCGTATATTCCGAGCTACTCGATGTCGACCTTGTCTTTCCCTTTCTTACTCGAGGATTTACGATGTTCGCTACGAAATAAAATAATTACAATAGATTAATAATACACAACTAAATTTTCATTAAATTTCAAATGTTACACCATATTTTGCATAATCCTCAAGTTAGTCCCTAAATCGAGACTAATTTTAATATCCATATTTAACCTCAAATTTTTATACTAATTTCATTCTAAGATAAATTAGCTCCTTATTTTCAATTCTACCCCTTAATTTTAAATTGTTCACAATTTACTCCCTATTACTCAAAATTAACAATTAATTTTACAATTTAGTCCTTTTCCACTTCTAACTTAAAAATCTATCAATTTAACCCCTAGTACTTAAACTATTCAACAATAACAACATCTAAAATCTTAATCAATACTAAAAATTATAACATGGGTCGGGTAGCTCTAAGTACAGGAATTCCAAAAACGTAACAATTACAAGAAAAGGGACTAAATTGACTAACCAATTAAAGTTAGAATGCTAGAAACCCCTGGGCCGTGCGTGATTATCTTCTCTTCTTTTCTTTTAAAATTTGAATGCTTTAATTCTCTTCTTCCCACTTTCTTATTTCCTTTTTCTTTTATTATGATCTCATTTTATTTCTTTTTATAATATACATACATTAAAGTTAACTTATTATATATATAATACACATGCAAAATTCCTTAAATCATAACCGGCGACCTCACCATTTAATAAATGGTATATTTGTTACTTTAGTCCCCTATATTTATTTAGATCTATAATTCAACTTTTAACCTTAACGCGATTTGATCCCTATACCTTCATAGCTCATAATTTCATGAAATTAACCTATTCGAAATTTAATTTGCTACTAGAATAACTTCGTAAATATTTTATTAAATATTTACGATATCATTTTATAGGAACGAAATCTCGAGCTTCACTTTTCGACACCCTTGACTATTGGGTCATTACATTATTCACTCACATTAAATAGAAATAATGCCCTGTATCAACAATTGAAAAATCCTTTGCAAGCTTCCAAATCTATTTCAACCTATTCAATAAGAAGGAAAATCCCACTGATTTTCCTAGAATTTTGACAATTAAAGCTTTCTTCCAAGGGTCACGGGTCACATTCTGCTTTATGCTTTTCTTGGGAGATCGATAGGCTCAACTATCCCACATTGTTATCAATTAGGGAATTGAAAGATTCATCAACATCCTCAACAGGAATCATGACGTCATCCCAATAAATATTAAAGACATATCTCTTATTCAAAATCACATCTCTGAAAAATCACATCTCTAAAACTGAAATCATTTGCAACTTGAGCAGCATAGGACATACCCATCACATCAAATCCATTAAAAGAGCACTTAATATCATGACTTCGAATTAGGCCCCGTTCTCCTTTGTGTTTTAGAAGGACTTTTGCAATAAAAAGTCATTTTCTCTTAAAACGAATGAAGAACGGCCTCCATTTCAGAAAAAAATTCACCATCTAAAAAGTCCTTCTCTACAGATGAAGAAGTTAAAAATTTTAACTTTTCTTCAGCCAAAAGTACTTTTGGCTGATAATTGACCTTTTTAACCTGTCTTCTCCCTAAACGTTCTTTCCTCTCTTGGTTCTTTGGAGCTCTATACCCATTTTTTTCACATTTTCGCTTTCAAAGCTCTTTCTTATTCTTTGTTCCTCTTCCGCAGGTGAGTTTGTTTTCTTCTTCTTCTCTTTAATTATTCATTATGCTTTGTTTTTAGTTGCTTTTTAGTTCCTCTTCCACAGGTAAGTAACTCTTCCAACAGAAAAAAAGTGGGAAAATTCTGCCTTTTGTGCCTCTTTTGCTTTACTGCTTTACTCTGCTTTGTGCCTCTGCTGTTTTCCTTTTACAGGAAGTATGTTTTGGGCTGCTAATTGGCATTGAAATACCAATATGTTCACATAAAATCCTCTTCAAGTTCCTGCAAAGATTTGCTTGTTATAGCAATTTGTTTGTTTGTTTGTTTGCTCTGTTTTGTGACATTTGCTCTTGCTTGCATTGAACTGTAGGATAGTTCTTTTTTCTTTTTTTTTTCTTATAGAAGAATTACTTCCATTTTGATTCTCTCTAATATTTTTAAGTTATAAGATTGAAGTTTTGATTCGTTGTATTGTTGTGGTTGAGTTCAGTGCTTGTTGATGGCGTTGAATAGCCGATTCTGATGGGTCCCAAGTGCCTATTCTGGCCACATTCATCATTGCCTGCAATGAGTTATTCCAATAAATAGAAACTGTTACTTTATGAATCAGTTCTGAATGAGTTCTATCCTCGCCAACCAAACACGCTGAAAGTGCTTGTCTAATCCTTCCAGACCCTTGGGCAGTCTTGAAAGACGTTTAGCCTAGACCTAACTTTTTTTTTAACTTCATTTTGTGAGAATACCCTAAATCATTTAAACATTATGATTTGTTTTAATGGAGAAAAAAATAGGTTAAACTTTGTTGCATTCCATCAAACCAAGTTGATGCCTCATGGTTTCCCAAAGCAATATCTTTCTCAATTTCATATTGGAATGTAAGAAACTAAATCAATTTTCGTGTTACTAGAACCAATTTATTTTGGAAAATAAATTGTATACTATCAAACAATTCTATTAGAGAATGAAAAACTACTCAGTTATGCAAATAATATCAGAAAATAGTATATTAGATGCAATGAATCATCTTTCGCAAAGCGACCTATGATTGTATTCTTAGATCTACCTTGAATGAATGCATATCTAGGCTCGTATGCTCCAACTTTATATCACTTGAGCACCACAAGTCCCAAGCTTTTACCGCTCCTCTCTGCCATCCTTAGAAGCACTTCTTGATTATATCCAGAAGCACTGAACACATATTATTTAACTTAAGCTAGTGCTTCCTCATAGCGCCTTTGGATCCATATCTAAAGAACTATATCCTTAAGCTCCTCCAAAGAAGTGAAGAAATACCATGAATTTTAAATAAGGAATTTCTTCACACATGATTCTTTGTCAGTCAAATATCTGTATTGAATAGTTTCAAAATTCAACCGATATTATGACATGTTAAACTTCAACTCAGAAAACTAGTAAGGTCTTCGGTCAATGACTAAACAAAACGAGTATCTGAACATTTTTATTTTATGTTTTAACTTTAAGCTGAAGAACTGGATCCTTTTATTTTCTATGTTTTCTTAGATAACTAAGATGAGAATGGATTCTTTTAACAGTTAGGGGTCAAGCATTAAAAGGTTTTTCTTTCCCTGGAAAGGCCTCCGAAAACATCACCGATATAATATAATAAAGAAAATATAATTATTTATTTCAAATTACAATTAAGAAGCTACTTTTAATATATAAAGGAATTATTTCTTACTTGATCTGCATCGAGTAGGAATCTCTCTCAGTTCCCGTTTAATGCATAAATATTCACCTAGCAAAGCCATCACTGTAACTCCAGTACCATTCACAACCCACCAGGTTACAGAGGAGGGCCAACCTCCATATACAAGGCATATAAAAAGATGGATAATATAGAGGGTGGCTGAAAAATCTAAGCACTTCTTTAAAAGCATGCTTTTATTTTATGTAAATCACGGTAAGCTTTTATTTTACGCTTTATCCTTAAGTTGTTTCCATGCACTGCCCTGATTTGTTTCCTTTCTACCAATTGTTTTCATGACATAAATGTACTATATAAATTAGTATATATGACTGAACTCATTTGATTTATTTATTTGACGTTTTCAATTTTCTATAAATATCAGTAGTTGCATTTGTCTCCAAGTACACTTTAGGTTTTTTCAATTATAAATTCTTTGTTCTATGGATGAGAATGGATTTTTGAGTGAATTTATTGATAAAATCAGTAGTTAGTACAATATATTTTGTAAATGATTGATTTGGTTTAATTTATTTTCCCTTGACTATTTTAAGCTTATTCTCAATCAACCTATTCTGGAATTCTTTGGTTCTTGGACTTGACAAAGTAAATCCCAGGTTTGTGAGCTTATTATGTTTCTTTCATTGCTTTTGCCTTGGATTCTGAATAGTTGGATGTAGTTAACATAGATGTATCAATTTGCAAAACTCTATTTATCTTTTTTGATACACATGTAAACAAATATACTTATATGACATTTGATTTTCTTGATTGCTTTACTGGCTGAAACGAATATGTTCGTTTACACATTAGATGAGTACTTCTGCAATTGAAGTTAGTGGTGAAAAAGTGAAAGCAATGTGGGATAAGAGATTGACAAAAATATTTTGTGATATTTGTATTAAAGAGATATTGAAAGGCAATAGGCCTGGTACTCATTTCAGAAAGGATGGATGGTTGAAAATAATGATCAACTTTGAGAAAGAAACGGGCAAGGGTTTTTCACAAAGACAACTTAAAAATAGGTGGGATGCCCTAAAAAAGAATGAAAAGCTTGGAAGAAACTTAAAGGCGAATATACTGGTCTAGGATGGAATCCTATAAAAAGAACCGTTGATGCATTGGATGATTGGTGGGAAAGTAGGCTACAGGTACATTAAAAATTCTGAATATTGTTATTTTTTCTTATTTATGAGGTTATTGATAATTATTGTTATTAAACTATCATTTTATATGTAGGTTGTGCCTGAAGCTCAAAAATTTAGAACATCGGGCATTGATCCCGAACTCGAAGGGAAGTTGGACCAAATGTTCATGGGGATAGTTGCAACAGGTGATAAAGCATGGGCACCTTCTTCTCACTCCGGAGTGATTTTTTTGAGGATGTTAACAACGAAATACCTGAAGAGAATGAAGAAGAAAATATGAGAAATGATGTTCACATTTTAAATGATGTTCACATTTCAAATGATGTTCAAATTGATGGAAACTGTCAAAAAAGAAAAAACCCTGAGATATCAAATTCACATTTTAAAACTGGAAGAAAGAAATCCTCAAAGCAAATTGGAGGGGCTACAAGATTGTCCAGTCAAATAGAAAAATTATGCAATGCAGCTGACAATATGAGTCAAGCCATGTCTAGTTTGACTCCTGTTATGGATCCATATGGTATTCCACAAGCAGTCAAAGTGCTTGACAGCATGTCGGAAGAAGTTCCAGAAGCTAGTCCGCTATACTTTTTCGCACTTAAATTATTGCTCGATAAGGACAAGCGAATTATGTTTTTATCAATTAATCCCAAGATTAGAGCTTTGTGGCTTAAGTCGGAAATGGAGGATAGTTGAAATTTTTTTGATCTTCTAGGGTTCAGAGATATCTATTATGTGACTAAACAACAATGCTACACTAGTTTATCAATAGATATTGAATTTATGTTCTACTTATTTATGTGTAATCTAGTTTTATTAATAGCTGTTTATGTTGGGTCTTTGGATATTGAATTTATGTTTTACTTATTTATACTAAATTAGTTTTACCAATAGTTGTTTATATATGATTTTTGATATAAAATTTATTCACAGGTGATGAGTATATTTGAGAACTACAGCGGTGATGAAAGTGATGATGAAAGGGAAAAGAAAGAGATTTTACAACGCATAGAATGTTTTAATCGATTATTTGTTGTTGCATCTTCTTCCGTGCAATTATATTACGAGAAGTATATATTGAGGCAACCATGCATGGATTCAAAACAGTTAGGTGAGACATGAATCCGAGAGATCCTTGACGATCACTATCACGTTGTATGATTAATTTTAGGATGTCTAAAATGGTATTCACAAGTTTGTTGAGAGTTTTGGAGACAAGATACAACTTGCAAACTTTAAGAAACATATCTTCTAATGAAATGTTGGGAATTTTTTATACAACTTGGGCACCGGCGCAAAAGTTTCCCAATGTCGAGAAAGATTTCAAAGGTCTGGATTAACAATAAGTCTACACTTTGCAATTGTGCTTGAGAAAGTTTCAAGGATGGCCACTGATCTAATTGCACCAGAAGATCCTTTTTTTAGCTCAATACCTGAAAAAATACATAATGATTCTAGATATATGTCGCATTTTAAGGTTAAAATTTAATTTTATATTATTATATTTTAATATATTTGGTTGACTAAAAATATGCTCAAGAGTAATATGATTATTTGTTCAGGATTGCATAGGTGCAATTGATGGTACTCACATTGCCGCTATTCTTCCACCAAATGAACAAATTCCCTATATTGGAAGAAAAGGTATCCCGACTCAAAATGTCATGGCAGTATGTGATTTTAACATGTGTTTCACCTTTGTCATGGTTGGATGGGAAGGATCGACACATGACATTAGAATATTTCTTGATGCAATTCGAGATCCGAAATATAAATTTCTGCACCCACCAAATGGTTAGATATTTTTTTTATATGTGATTTTTTAAATAATAAAGTATAAGTTCTTTAATTGATAATTTTTATAAAAAAAATTCTTGAATTAATTGTTTGTTATATTATGACTTGTAGGAAAATATTATCTTGTTGATTCTAGATACCCTCAAATGAAAGGTTATCTTAGACCATATAAAGGTCAGCGATATCATTTACCTGACTTTCGTAGAGGTAGACCGGTATCTGGTAAAGAAGAGATATTCAATCATTCACATTCATCATTACGTAGTGTGATTGAACGAACTTTTGGTGTTTTGAAAAAAATGGGTCATTTTAAGGGATATGTCAAGTTATAGTTTTGAAAAGCAAACGATGATCATTGTTGCTACAATGACGATACACAATTTTATCCGAAAACATGTCGGTCGAAATGATACAGATTTTATAGAACACGAAGATATTAACTGGGCATATGAGAATATTATTGATTCAGAAAATGCGCATGGTCGAGAAAGTGATGATGATTGTAACATCCCGATTTAGGGCTTAGTCGGAACAGTGGTTTTGGGACCACAAATCCGATGAGAAAAAATTTATTTTTACTATATTTTTATGGCCTACAATTTCACGAAAATATTTCGTGAAAATTTCGTTAAAAAATTTTGACGTTTGGGCACTCAATTTAGTCAAAAGGACTAAACTGTAAAAAGTGCGAAAGTTGAGTTTTATATGTTAAAGGTATTTAATTGTTATGGAACTATAAATTAGGGATCCTTATATGGTAATTATATCATTAGTTAGTGATGGACAAAAATGGACATGAAATAAGTGAAATAGGATTTTTTTAAGTAAGGGCATTTTAGTCATTTAGTAAATAAATAGAATTAAAAGGGAAAAAGATGTAAAATTTGTGTTCATCATCCTTGCTTGCTGTCAAAACTTGAAGAAAGCCATAGCTAGGGTTTCTTCACTTTCTCAAGCTCATAGTAAGTGATTCCAAGCCCCGTTTTTAATATTTTTTACGTTTTTAGAATCCCAGTAGCTTAATTTAGCTTATTTTAGCAATAATTTAACCTATGGTTCATATTTGGAAAAATAATCATAGGTGAAATATGTTTATTTTGATGTTTTATTGTAGAATACAAAGCTAGGAATTATGTTAAACAACTTTTGCTAGTCGATTTTAAGTGAAAACGAGTATATTGACATAATCGGCAAAAATACCTAATGTTCATAAGTGTTAGAGTAAGAATTTGATGTTGGCATAGAAGGGAAAATTTTTCAGCATGTTATAAAACATAAGAATAAGAGATAAGGTTTAATTTCCGAGCTTTGGGGCAAAAGTGTAAATATGCAAAAGTTTAGGGGTAAAATTGTAATTTTTCCAAGATTGAGTCAAGGACTGTTTTGATGAATGTGAGCATTAAAAAAGCTAAATTTGCTATTATAGATCAAGAAGAATGAAATCTGGAGCTAGATCGGGGAAAGAAAAAGATTGAGGACTAAAGTGTTAGATTTGATCACATTTTTGTACCGATGTAAGTTTACGGAAAATAAATGCAATATTTTGATAATTGTTATTAATTCTATTATTTTTTTCAGCAATTATGTATTTATTTCATGAAAATATTTAATGTTGACTTAAGTATGAGATGACAAAGAATCACTGATAAAAGCCCCGTTGAAACATTAGGAGTGTATTGGATACAAATGTCATGACATTTGGGTAAAGAGATCACATGTAAGACCATGTTTGGAACATGGCATTGGCATCATTGTAACACCCCCTACCCAAGACCTTTGCCGGAGTCGAGCACGAGGTGTTACCTGACTTAACTTACTAGTTCGGAGCATAAAAAAGTTGCTTTTAAAATTAATTCACTCACATTAAATCAATATGCCCATAAAAGAACTCTCGAGACCCTAAAACATGCAACGAAAATGGTTTGGGTCCCAACCGGGAACATTAAAAATTTTTCGATTACTTAAACAAATAAAAATAATTTATTTCACTATTCACAATAAAACTGTCCACCTGCGCAGCAGCCACTATATTAATTATAACTCAAGCTAAAAAACTCGAAATTTAGATCCGTAAATTTTTCCTAAAACTAGACTCATATATATTTTTACCATAAAGTTTTCAGAATTTTTTGTTCAGCCAATTAGTACATTTTATTAGTTAAAGTCTCCCCTATTTCACTAATCTACTGTCCTGTCCTCTCGTCACTAAAATTTAATTATCTCATTGTACAGACTTCATATGGTGTTATTACTTATTTCTACAGAAAATAGACTCAATAAGGAATCTATAAATATAAATTACAACTCATAAATATTTTTTTACAATTGTTAACGATTTTCCAAAGTCAGAACAGGGATTATGAAAACCACTTTGACCTTGGCTAACTAAAATACAAATATCTCAGAATACATAATTCTTTTGTCTACATTGTTATTTTTCTATGAAAATAGACTCAATAAGATTTAATTCTATATCTCATCCACCCTATAATTCATTTTCTACTATCCTTGGTGATTTTTCAAAATCACGTCACTACTGCTGTCTCAAAACTGATTCACTGCCAATTTTTACTTTTTCATGATTTCTATGCATAATTTATCACCTAGACATTTATAACAACAAACACCTTCATACTTAGCCATTTTAATAACTATTCATCATCAAATATTTACATATCATCTTTTGGTCATAATTTAAGAATATACAATCGAAATGACTAAGTCCCTATACATGCCATAGCTCAAAACATTTATCGTCTTAAAATACCGAGTTATGGTGGTTGATAGTGTGAACGCTCTCCGACGTCTTCAAGATCCCGACTATGCTTGATAATACTATATAAAAGAAAAAGAAATAAAAGAAGTAAGCATAAAGCTTAGTAAGTTTACAAGTAAATAAATAACAACATTTAACACAAATAATGATATGCAAGTATCATGTTCTTAAGTTTCCTCTTTACTTACTCTCATTTACTTGTTTATTTACTTACCTATTTAGATAGCTTAAGATTACAACTTACTCTTCTCTTGCTGAAATATTGGTTCTCACTAATATCATAACATATTCTTAACTCTTATAACTCACCTGAAGTTGCTAATTATACTTTTACTTGAACTTCCATAGAACATAATTTGTTTTCTATCCCGTTGAGCCACATTGGAATAATAAGGATACTTGGGTCTCATATCTAATAATAACATGCCAAAGCCATGTCCCAAACATGGTCTTACATGGGATGTTTCCTGTACTGCCAATGCCATATCCCAGATATGGTCTTACATGGGAGTTCTCATATTGGTGCCCATGCCATGTCCCAGACATGGTCTTACGGGGGACCTCTCATCTCAGTGCCAACGCCATGTCCCAGACATGGTCTTACATGGGACCTCTTATCTCGGTGCCAACGCCATGTCCAAGACATGGTCTTACATGAGACCTCTTTACCCAAATGTCATGACATTTGTATCTGATACATTCCTAATGTTCGTACTTGAGTCATCTCATACTTGAGTCAACATTAAATAATTTCATAAAATAAATACATAATTTCTAGAAAATAGCAGCATTAATAATAATTATTAAAATATTGTATTTATTTACCGTAAACTTACCTCGGTACAAAATTTAACCAAATCTAGCAACTTAGTCCTCTATCTTTTTCTTTCCCCGATCTAACTCCAAATTTCATTCTTCTTGATCTATAATAGAAAATTTAGCTTATTTAATATTCATATTCATCAAAACAATCACTGACTCGAACTTTGGAAAAATTACAATTTTGCCCCTACACTTTGCATAATTACACTTTTCCCCAAAGCTCAGAAATTAAACTTCATCTCTTATTATTATGTTTTATGACATGCTGAACATTTTTCCCTTCTATGACAACACCAAATTGCCACTCTAGCATGTACTTATGAACATTAGGTATTTTTACCGATTATGTCAATATACTCGTTTTCACTTAAAATCGACTAGCAAAAGTTGTTTAACATAATTTCAAGCTTCATATTCTACCATAAAACATCAAAATAAACACATTTCACCTATGGGTATTTTTCCAAATATAAACCCTAGATTAAATTATTGCTAGAATAAGCTAAATCAAGTTACCAGGACTCCAAAAACATAAAGAACATTAAAAACGAGGCTTGGAATCACTTACTATGAAGCTTGAAATCTTGAAAACCCTAACTATGGCTTCCCCCTTACTATTTTCGTTCACCATGGAGAAGATGAGCACATTTTGCCATCTTTTTCCCTTTTTAATTCTTTTTATTACTAAATTACCAAATTGTCCCTAACTTAAAAATTTTCTATTTCACTTATCTCATGTCCATTTTAGTCTACCAGCTTAACCAATGGTCTAATTACCATATAAGAACCTCCAATTTAAAGTTTCATAACAGTTGGACACCTCTAACATGTAGAACTCAACTTTTGCACTTTTTACAATTTAGTCCTTTTGACTAAATTGAGTTCCCAAACGTCGAAATTTTTGAACAAAATTTTCACAAAATCATTCTGTGAAATCATAGACCATAAAAATATAAGAAAAATAAATTTTTCCTTATCGGATTTGTGGTCCCGAAACTACTGTTTCGACTAGGCCCAAAATCGGGATGTTACAATCATTGAGATTATGAGAGGTCCCATGTAAGACCATGTCTGGGACATGGCGTTGGCACTGAGATGAGAGGTCCCCCGTAAGACCATGTTTGGGACATGGCATGAGCACCAAAATGAGAACTCCCATGTAAAACCATATTTGGAATATGGCATTGGCAGTACAAGAAACATCCCATGTAAGACCATGTTTGGGACATGGCTTTGGCATGTTATTATCAGTAAAGAGACCCAAGTATCCTTATTATTCCAATGTGGCTCAACGGGGTAGTAAACAAATTATGTTCCATGAAAGTTCAGGTAAAATCATAAATAGCAAATTCAGGTGAGTTATAAGAGTTAAGAACATATTATGTTATCAATTGAGAACCAACATTTCAGCAAGAGAAGAGTAAGTTATAATCATGAGTTAGCTAAGTAAATAAGCAAGAGAACGAGTAAGAGATTAAGTAGAGAGGAAATTAGGGATCATGTTACTTGAGTATAATTATTTGTGTTAAGTGTTGTTATTTATTTACTTGTACACTTACTAAGCTTTATGCTTTACTTCTTTTATTTCTTTTTCTTTCATATAGTATTATCAAGCATAGTCGGGATCTTGAAGACGTCGGAGAGCGTTCACACTATCAATCACTACAACTCGGTATTTTAAGACGATAAATGTTTCGAGCTATGGCATGTATAGGGACTTAGTCATTTCGATTTTATATTCTTAAATTATAACCAAAAGATGATATGTAAATATTTAATGATGAATAGTTATTAAAATGGCTAAGTATGAAAGTGTTTGTTGTTATAAATGTCTAGGTGATAAATTATGCATAGAAATCATGAAAAAGTAAAAATTGGTAGTGAATCAGTTTTGAGACAACAGTAGTGACGTGATTTTGAAAAATCACCAAGGATAGTAGAAAATGAATTAGAGGGTGGATGAGATATAAAATTAAAGCTTATTGAGTCTATTTTCATAGAAAAATAACGGTGTAGACAAACGAACTATGTATTCTGAGATATTTTCATTTTAGTTAGACAAGGTCAAAGTGGTTTTCGGAATCCCGTGTTCTGACTTGGGAAAATCACTAAAAATTGTAAAAAAAAATAATTATGAGTTGTAATTTATATGTCTAGATTCCTTATTGAGTCTATTTTCTGTAGAAACAAGTGAGAACACCACATGAAGTCTGTACAATGAGAAAATTAAATTTTAGTGACGAGAGGGCAGGACTAGAGGTGCTCATGGGCCGGGCCGAATTCGGGCAGGGCCCAGAAAAAATTTTAGCCCGGGTCCTAGGCCCGGGCCACGCCCGGCCCGAAATATGTGCCTAAAATTTTATCCAAGCCCGGACCGGGAAAAAAATCATAAGCCCTAGCCCGACCCGGCCTAGCCCATTTTTTTAATAAACACTTAAAATTTATTTTAAAAATAAAAAAAGTATTTTAAAAATATTTTAAAATTAAAAAAGTATTTTAAAAATATTTTAAAATTAAAAAATAAAAAAAGTATTTTAAAAATATTTTAAAATTAAAAAAATAAATATATTTATTATATTCGGGCCGGGCCCAGGCCAAAAAGGTGGTGCCCGAAAACAAGCCTCGTTTTTTTTCCCAAGCCCATATTTCGGGCCTATATTTTTACTGGAACCCTCTCATATTTCCAGCGGGCCGTCAGGCCGGGCCGGGCTGCCCGGCCCATGAGCACCTCTAGTCAGGACAGTCGATCAGTGAAACAAGGGAGACTTTAACTAATAAACTGTACTAATTGGCTAAACCAAAAATTCTTAAAATTTTATGGTAAAAAGATATATGAGTCTAGTTTCAGGGAAAATTTACGTATCTAAATTTCGAGTTTCGTAGGTCAAGTTATAATTAATTTAGTAACTGCTGCGCAGGTGGACAGCTTTGTTGTGAATAGTGATATTAATTTCAAAAGTAAAATTTTATGCCCCGAACTTTTAAGTTAAGTCAAGTAACGCCTCATGCTCGACTCCGACAACGGTCTTGGCTAAGGGGTGTTACAATGATGACGACGACGACGATGATGGTGATGATGACGGTGAATCAAACAATTCAAGTGGTTTTGAAATGGAATTAACAAGAGATGCTATAGCTTCTAGTTTAATGAATTCACTTTAAATTGTAAATGCTATTGTAAAATTTTTAGTATTTATATTTGGTATATAAACATTATCCCTTTTTAAAACTTTAATCCAAATATATGCTATAGCGACCAAAAAAATTTTGCACGGGCACTAGTCGAATTGATTGTTGAAAATTTGAAAACAAAGTCTCCATTTTTTTACAAAAGAGGAGTCGTCACCGATCTTTTTTCTAGGTGTGACCAGACACCTACTAAATTCTCTTTTTAGAAGAAAATTTATTTTCAAAATTTTTCTAAAAAAAGTCAATTTTAGGTCCACGTCAAAATCCAGAGAAAATTAGGGTTCAGGAGTTAGTTACGCACAAGCGCGCGTTGTCTTAATTTTAAAAAATACGAGTTCAATTTAATATTTAGTCGTGATCCGATTGAAACACGAGAATTTTTTAAAAACATGAAAACACGAAAATTTTTGAATTTTTGTTAAAAAAAGGACGTTTCGCATTTAACACGAAACCGATGATATTCATCCAACATAGTGATGAAATCAACGAATTAATGTCAAATCGATTCGTTGCCTTATTTATTGAAATTATTTAAAATTAAAAAGTAAATAAATAAAATAAATATAATGACGTTTCGTAAAATTAGAATAAAAAAATAAAGAAAATGTTAAAAAAACATAATATAAAATACGAGATGTCATAAAAATACACGAACTAAATTAAAAATGGATAAAAAATGAAATTACCGAAAAGCCCAAAAATACAAGCTTGATTGAACGGGTTACACAACTTAGGTTTTTTTTCCTTTTTTTCTTTTATCTTTTTTTTCCTCTTCTTTTTTTTTCTGGCCTGCTGCCTCTGGGCTTGGGCGCTGATGGGCCTGCTGGTGGTGGTGGCCTATTGCTGGCGGTGGGCTGCCTCCGTTGGGTCTACTCTCTTGGTCACAAAGTGGGCCCGCTCTGAGCCTGCTATTTGTTTTTTTTCGCTTTTTCTTCTTCTTCATTGGTTCTTTGTCTTTATTGGGCTTCTGTTGGGCTTCTTCTTGTGGCCTGCTAAGCTCTTGGGTGTTGGTATTGCAGTCGTCGGGTTTTTACGCAGTCGGTCGATTCGACCCGACTGTATTAAAATTTTTTATTTCTTTTTTATTTCTTTCTTTTTTTCCTTCTTCTTCTTCTTCCTCCTTCTTCCTCAAACCCTAGCTTGCACCGCCGCCTCCTTCACGTCGCTGTCTATGCAGCTACCGTGGTCTCCACCCAGTGGTGCGCCGATGGCCCGTCTCTTCTCCTCTTCTCTTTTTTTTCCCAAAGCTTTTCTCTCTTTTTTTTCGAAGCTTTTCTCTCTTTTTTTTTTGAATTTCGTTGGCTGATTTTAGGGGTAAAGAACCCCTTTTATGCTGATTTCTTTGCTTCCTTTTGTAGGTGGTAGGTTGCTAGGGAGAAAGGAGGCCATACCTTAGGCCGGTGGCCGAAAAATCGGGGGTTAGGTGCGTAAGTCACGCTTGGCTGCCAGAAGGACCAAACTGTAAATGCAGTAAAACTTTTTAGGCCAAAGTGTAATTTTGAGAAATTTTAGGGTCAAAATTTAATTTCAAGAAATTTTAGGGGTCAAAACATAATTTTGAGAAAGTTTAGGGGTTGAAATATAATTTTAAGAAAGTTTAGAGGTTAAAATATAATTTCAAAAAAAGTTGGGGGTCAAAATCCAATTTTTTTTTAAAAAGACACGAAATTTGTCCTGGACAAAATTCAAGTGATTACATATGCAATATTTTAATTTGTTAGGTTTTTGTTTTTATGTTATGTTAATTTCTAATATGAGTTATATGTTCAAATACATTTTAAAATGAAATAATACAAATGTGTTAAAAGCATTAATTAAAAATAAAAATAAATTTTATAATAATACAATTGTGTCAATATCTAATTACAAATATTTAATTTTTGTATTTAAATATTTAAATATTTAAATATAGTTTATATATTCTAATTAAATATTATCCCTTTTAAAACTTTAATCCAAATATATGTAATATTTTAATTTGTTAGGTTTATGTTTTCTATGTTATGTTAATACCTAATATGAGTTATATATTCAAATACATTTTAAAATAAAATAATACAAATGTGTTAAAAGCATTAATTAAAAATAAAAATATTTTTATAATAATACAATTGCGTCAATATCTAATTACAAATATTTAATTTTATATTTAAATATTTAAATATAATTTATATACTCTAATTAAATTTAATAAATAATTAATATTAATTACTTAGAAATATTTAAAATTAATATTATATATTAAAATATTAACAATAAGTTATAATAAATTATTTTTTATATTTTTGCTAAAATATCATAATATTAACTAATTTGAACATTATTTAAATACATATTTGTTATTTTATAATATCATGTCTAAAATGAACATTTTATTATTCAAAAGCACTTTTTGACAGCAATACCAAACATTCAAATTTCTCAAAAGCACTTCTCAAAAGCACTTTTCAAAAGCAATAAAGAACTCACCCTTAGTCTATTCACGAAATTTGTCAACGGCGGTGTCCTAGCACAATCTCTTAGGAGAGAACGGCCCACAAAGGGGATTAAAGAATACCCTTCCGAGGTTAGACGCAACGAGAAAAGAAGGGGCAATTACAAAGAAAAGTCAAAGAAATTAAAAGAGTAGGTACCTCTTTTATTTTTAAAAATATAAAATTAATATTGTTTTAAATTAAATAGATTAAATTACATGTTTGTTAATAATAAATTTATCATCACATTTCTAGTAAAGTGCTTAAGGAAGCAAATGTGTCAATATAACTTTATTGAGATTTTATTTAATTATAATGTTATAATCCTACTAATCCTATTGACATTTCCAAAAAATATATTTAAGGGTGAGTGTTCCATTAAATCGAGTAAATAAATTTCGAGTTAACCGAGTTGATGAGTGCTATTTTATCATTCTAACTCGATTTAAATTTTTTAATCGAGTTGAGTGAACTGAGATTCAAGTCAAATAAATTTGTTCGAGTTAAAAGTAAATTTTATTTTAAATTGGCCATATTAAAATCTTGTTGATAATATAACTAAATTTAACATTAAATAATATAAATACTATATATATATTTGAAAACTCTTTTAAAACAAAATAAGAGAAAACACAATATAATTAGTATGATAAATTTAATTTGATAATTTGCATAACACATCAAATTTATCATTTTGAGTTTTTAAAATGATCATTTAGCATATATATATTAATGATTTTAATTTTTTTATATTTTTAATGTGTTTTATTTGAAAAATGTTTTATAAATATATTAAAATTTTGAAAATAATTTTATCTTTTTAGAGTAACTAATTTACATATTTTAAAAACTATAACATACTCTTTGAGTTATTGAAGCGTAAAATTAACTAATTAGAAAAAAACAATTTATTTATTAAAATTTATTGGAAAATACGGAATAATTTGAATAATTGATTAACTCAAAATTGGAAGAAAAAAAATTTAATATTTTCGAATAGAATAGAGCTTTCCTTCATTCGAACATTAAACTACTAAATTCCCTTTCAGTGTAAAAGACTCAAGATTGAGGCAATCAACTAGGCCTAGGCGAAAAATTAAAAATAGTGACGCAACTGCACAATTAGTTCCACTTACTAGTGTTCTTCCTGGGAAGAAGGAAGCCTCTTTGTTCCATTATCAATTCAATGGCGATGATGAAGATGAAGATTTACGGTTACAGACTGAGAGCCCTACTTTCTACTTCCCTCTCATCTTCTCCTTTTCATTCCGTTCCGTCTCGCACTTTCTCGTCTTCCTCCTTTGAGGTAAGCATCCTTTCCCTCAAAACTTTTGCTTTTTATTTTTTGGACTGTATCTTGCCTCAAATATGAAATTTAAATTTTCATTCCAAATATATTGCTTTGGTTCTAGCTGTTTAACTGGAGTTAGAGTTGATTTTTTTTTATGCCTGTGAATAAGGGAATTGAGACTTGAATTAAGGATGATTGTACGAATCAACTCACTAAATTCTGGGTTCAGAGTCAGAGTTGCTAGATTGATTTCCAGGCTACCTACTCAAGTGAAAACATAAGAAACCTAAATTAGTTAGGACCTAGGAAGAGCTAAGTTTGGTTTAATAAATTCATTGGATTATGTTCTTAAAATGATGCACAATGAAGTCTCAACATTGAACATTCTCAATTAGGAAAGCTTTTTGTTAATCAGGTTTTCATATAATAATGGAAATTGTCATCGGTGAGTGTTTTTGGTTTAGTTGTTGGTGGAAATATAATCTGTTTCTCATGTTCTTTCAGTACTAATTACTTCTATTTTTATGCTACCGTGTCTTATTTTAGTTTTTGTTCCGATTCTTCTCCTAAATCCTATTTCGATTATATGTATCATTCTTTTACTTTGACAGAATGTTGGATTCATAGGGCTGGGAAATATGGGATCCAGAATGGCAAATAATTTACTCAAAGCTGGATACAAAATGACTGTTCATGATGTGTAATGCATTCAAAATTTTCCTCTCCTTCAAAGTTCCATGCTTATTTAGCTTCTGTTCTTTCCAGCTAGTTTTTATGCTCTTTATTCTATTTAGGTGCTTCTTTGTGTAGAAAATAGAAATGCTACATTTCTACTCTGAAGCAAATTTGCAGCTTTATTTTTTTAATTCAGAAACTGTAATGTCATGAAGAAGTACTCTGATATGGGAGTTTCAACAAAACAAACACCTTCTGAAGTTGCAGAAGCAAGTGATGTTGTAATCACAATGTTGCCTTCATCATCTCATGTGAGCATTAAGACTCAGTTAATCTCTCCAATGCTTTTCTGTTGTGGTCCATAATGCATATATAAACTTATTCTAGTTTTGATTTTTACCTTTTAGTCTTTCAGACTGTCCATCAAGTCTGTTATCTTTTTGTCACTGTGAAATCATTCTTTCACTAGATCCATAGAAGTTTATTAGCTAGAACTTGGCTTTCTGTATTCTTGTTTACAATTATGGCTATCGGTTCTTGCTGTAATGTTATAGAGGAAAAAGGTAGGTTCTATTTTATCTATTTTCTTCGTTGTGTTAACCAGAAATATTATAAGGAATGCAGGATGAAATATTATCTAGTGAAGTAATAAAATAGAGTTCATTAGTTTTCATTCTTATTGAGAATCAAAAATGTGAGTTGAATCCTAATGCTTTCAGGTTGTGAATTATGTTGTGTAAATTATACTAGGGTAAGTACTTAGGTGTCCTAATGCTAGGTTGTTAATTTAGATTTATCAGATTCAGATGCTATTAAATATTAAATTTTCTTTTCCCTTTGATTTCTAAGGTTTATTATCAACTGCAAAAATGTCTGCCTTAATGACCAATATGATGTATACAGGTATTGAATGTTTACAATGGACCAGATGGCTTACTTCAAGGAGGAGATCTCCTAACGCCTCAATTATTTATAGATTCATCTACAATTGATCCCCAAACATCAAGAAAGCTCGCTGTGTCTGTATCTAATTGCATTCTAAAGGAAAAGAAAGGTACCAATCAGTGAGTTAAGCTAAATATGAGATTTTAATAGAACTTTTAGTCATTAGGATAAACATGATTAGTCTATCTCTATCTTTGTTTTATTTATCATTTAATATGTGAGATCCTTCTTCTTTTTTTTTAAATTTCATGTCTTACTTTCCTATGTTCCTCTCTCTATCGTTACACACACACACACAAATACACTGACCTCTTATCAAGAGAAATTGAAGATTATGATTTGGTTGAGAGACATTGAAACAAGATCGTAGTGATGTGTTAGATGTTAATTTGGGGTCACCATTGTGTTGACATTACCATTCAAACATGAGAATGAGAGCTATATTTGAGATGAACCTGCATGATATGTCTTCATTCCTTTGCAACCTTCATCTTTAAATAAATATACATGCACACACGCATAAACACGTATATTTTTTCAGTTTGAATTCATATAACTTATGTAGAGAATTGGGAGAACCCTGTCATGTTGGATGCTCCCGTCTCTGGAGGTGTTGTAGCTGCAGAAGCTGGTTCACTTACTTTCATGGTACGAGTTCACTTTTGATCACCTTTTCTTTTTCTAGAGTTGACCTATTATATACTGTTTTCCATTGAATGCATATGGACACTCATTAAACTTCTTCCCAACCTTCTTCAGTTCTTCCCCAACAAAGGTAGGATAGCAGTCCTCAGTTGTAAATTAATTTTACTAGTAAATATTTTTCCAATTATTTTAACCTTGTTCGTGAGTTTACTGTTTAGTATCAATTTCGTTGCTAGATATTATAATTTTTACTTTATATTTTCAATGATGTATGTAAGATTAGTTGCCACAGAAGTCTGGTGTTTTAGAAACACAAATGATATTAGGTTGGCAACACTTTTAGGTAGTATTAAACTTATGATAAAAAATGCCATGTGATCCAGGTTGGTGGCTCTGAAGATGTGTATCTTGCTGCCAAATCCTTACTCCTCTCGATGGGAAAAAACGCAATTTTCTGTGGTGGACCAGGAAATGGTTCAGTAAGTTCTCTTAAGACAATGAAAATATTTCCTTTTGATTTCCTCGATCTCTCTCTTTGCCCCACCCTCCCTCCTCCGTCCAGAATAGCAAGTAGGACAAGAAAACTCAAGTTTACGCTATATTTTCAAGAAATTTTAGTTTGCCATAGTTTCTGGATAAATTTGACTAATGACTAAGAGTTTTCTTGCTTTCTAAGCAGTCTTGGCTAACTAATGATGATATATGACATCATCTATAGAATCTATGATCGTATCAGTTTAAAACATGCAGCCCAAAATATTTACTGCAAGGGGATGAACTTAAATGGACTCATAATGGATGTAACTAAGCAGCCAAAGTTATAATTTGGTCAAGTATCAGTTCTTAATAAATTTAGACAGCCTGCAGTTATAGGAGTTACTTTTTCATTCATGCTTAAAATAATAAAATTTGCAACGGGAAATATTAATATGTAACAAATAAAGCCTCATTTCATATTTTCTTCAATGCGATAACTTGGAGAATTTTTATATATTTTTTGTATGATAATATGGCAGGGATATGGGTAAGTTCATCCATTAATTTGTTTTGCTGGTGGTGAAATAATAATTCGTTTTGGTCTGTTTTAGGTTTCATTCTTATTCTTCAACTCTATGGATTTGTAGGTGAAGTTGTGATATCATTGGTTTGGTTCCTGTTATTCAGGTGGCAAAGATATGCAACAATTTGGCAATGGCTATTAGTATGCTTGGACTGTCAGAAGCTCTAGCTCTTGGTCAGTCTCTAGGAATAACTGCCAGTACGCTGACAAAGATATTTAACTCTTCAAGTGCACGCTGTTGGAGTAGGTACTAAGCACTTCTCTACTGTCTCACTTGCAAATATAATAAAACAAATCTTCTTCAAGTTACCCTTCAGTAGATGTGCTAGCCTTTTATACCATTCAAAATTCTCTGCCTAGCTTCAAATCTTTTATTAGAAGACAATCATACATGACAAAAAAATATGTTATGACCCTAAGCGTGGAACATGTACCTCTTTTTAATTAGTTGACAACACTTTATATAAATTAGATCCACTGTTTACCTGTTTGTTGTCACCTGAACAGGTTTAATGCTTTTAATCTAGGAAGTCAGATCATTCATTTCTTAGTGTTCTCCATGTTTTCAATGCATAGCTGCTTTCTGTTAGGCAGGAAATCTGGTGGAGGGGAGAGGGTAAGGGAAAGCTTAATTCATATATATATGTTCTCAAGAGCATGTGAGGCCGGGCTAGTTTTATCAAGAGTGAGTTATTCTTCGAATTGGGATAATTCGAGAACTGGTTTACTGTTGGTGAATTTCCCATAGGTATGCTCCACAATTCTAAAATATGCTCAATGTGACAGTGATAGTTATAATCCAGTTCCTGGTGTGATGCAAGGAGTGCCTTCTTCAAGGAATTATAGTGGTGGATTTGCATCCAAGCTCATGGTAATCAGGTTTCTTTGCCTATATTTATATCTGTATAGATAAAAACTTGCTTCACATTTATCATGCTTCATCAGGTTGTATAAGGCACTGGAAGCTTGTAAGTTATTTAGGCTGAAATAGCATATAATGACTAGTTAACACAATTTATTTTACATTCTAGTTTAGCTCATTCTCTTTCTGCCATTCTGTTCTTTCAGTTTTCAGAATCTAACATGAACTATACATACAGGAATTACTAGTTCTTACAGGAAGTAACATGCTTGGTCATATTTCTACCAGTATTGAGTTACATTGAAGTTTAACACACATAAACCTGTGCACGTGCATGTCTTCAAATTTCTGGTCTGAATTTATGAGCAAAATATACATAATATTTCCATTTATAATTTCTTATGGAATCTAAATGCATTTTGTTTTTTTTAATTAAAAGTTGACTCCTTCTATTCATGCATGCAGAAGCACACCTTTTGTTTGATAGGTGCTTGTGCTACTTGCTTTTTTTCTGTTAGCTTTCTACTCATCGAAAATTTGTTATAAAGAAAAAGCAAAAGGTTAAATATATATACAATACATACACGCATAAATAAAAATCTAATTGATTTAAAATGACAAATGGTTAATATCTAACATCAATAGCTAGAGTTGTCTATATGGAAGTAGAAACATGCATTTCTTTTCATTTGAAAAAACTATGTAATTTGTGTATAGTCCTTCATAAATTTTACTTTCTCCTGTACTAAATGCTTTTTTCCTTTTTCAGTTCCAAAAGTAAAAAGAAAATAGCAAATAGGGGCTAGGCTATACATTAATAAAAGTTGTATTTTAGTTATATGACTTAATGTTGAAAATAAATCATGGACACTGAAGTAGGAGCAGTTATATTGTTATGTATGTGATCACCATTGCATAAGTCACTCACTTTGACATTGGACTTTAATTTCCCCATCTCTGGGTTTCCACTGGACTTATCCGAGGATGGAAACATCTTCATTTTAACAATGCAGGCTAAAGACCTAAACCTTGCTGCTGCATCAGCAGAAGAAGTTGGTCAAAGATGTCCACTGACATTTCTAGCACAAAACATGTATGTATCGTAACTGATTTTTCATTTTTAACCCAGTTACAGCATTGCAACTTATAAACAGCATGAAAATTATGTAGAATAAGCCTCCTTTGAGGTATTGCATAAAATGGTTTTGAATTTTTAACCAGTTTACAAAATGTCTTTTTGCATATAGTAAATGACATTGGAACTGTTGTTGAAGATAATGTAATCCTTTCCACATGCAATCATGGACTTTATATTTGGTTTTTCATGAAATAATTTGCCAAAATTTTCTTGGTCAAGCAGTTTATGCTTTTTCTGGTTTCTAAGTTCTAGAAGTCGATATCTAGCCCTTAACTAGCGATTTGTTGTGTCTGACAGTAGACACCGGCTACTTTAGCAGCAAAAGAAACTAGCCTATATCAAATGATTTTGTAGTACTTCTACCTCTATATTATAACATCTCCAAGACTACATCGATTTGCCTCGACCCTTCTGGCTCAGATCGCATTATGTTCTTTTTAAGTATGGAGATGGAAGTCCAACTCAACACCATATGTTGATGACCTAGTTGCTTTCTACAGATATACAGAGATTTGCAACGATGGTCATGAAACTGAAGACTTCTCGTGTGTGTTCCAGCATTATTACTCTGGCAAGGGTGAACGCAATTAGGTTCACTTGTGCATGTATAAGAAAAGAAAATGTTTGAGCTTGGTAGCAAAATGCATCGGATTTCATCCGAATAATTCATGGTGGACATAAGACATTGTATTCAACTTGATGTTTTAAGCATACTTGTGATCAAGTGGTAATGGTTTATGGCCAAGGAAAAGAACCTGTTAGATTTTCTTAATGTGACACCATATAAGCCAGATGTGAAGGATAAGCTTTAATGCTTTTACAATACAATATGACGAGTTGTGTTGGCAAATGTTTTACCTCTTTTCTTGTTTGATTCAACAGTATTGCCACCAAAAATGCCTTTTTGTTTTGTTCTATATTTTGAGACTTTGGAAGGTGATAAATGAATGGTTAAAATATGCCATAATTTTGTATTTTCATAAATTTAAAATTTAGTTTCTATATTTCTATTTTTAGGAATTTAATTTTTTACTTTTTAGATTTCAAAATTCAAGTTCAATTATTAACATTATTAAAATTAATTTGTTAAATTTAGATTCACTACAATGTCATTTTTAGTTTTTTATTTTAAATTGTCACGTCAAAAAATTAATGAAAATAATAGTATTAACAATTGAATTTAAATTTTGAAATCTAAAAAAATTAAAATTTATAAATAGTTGTTATTTTAACCTAAATGAATCTATGTGAGCAGCCTGTGAAGAGAAATGACCGGTATGTTCCATTACAATCAAATCTCGTGAGAATTTGATGTATTAAAATACAAGTATTATAAGTTAAGGTTATAAAGTATATGTTCACAATTTCTGATATGTGCAGATTTAGGCTCGAGGGTGGGCATGAGTCGAAATTTTAAAATTATTTGAATGATTTATAATGATTTTTTAATTCGGTTTTAATATTTTCATTTATACTATTATTTAAGCATTTTATTGAACCTTTAATCGGGTTATTAATTCAGTAATAAAATTATAAAATACTCCTTTTAAATTATAATTAATATCATTATGATTGCAGCTTTGATATCCCAAGTTTTTAATATAATAACACTTCATACATTTTATATTTTATTTCCTAAGTCATTTGGTTAAAATATAATTGAAAATTTTATCAAATATTTTTAAAACATTTTTACAATTATGGAAGGGGTGATTTGGAATATTGGCAATGGGCACACAATGAATTTTTTGAGAGATTATTGGATTTCAGAGTGTGGCCCACTTATTAATCATTGCTCTCACCAGAGGAGGTTCCGTTGGGATTGGTGTCAGTTGCCATAATAACATGTTCGAGTGGCGATTAGGATTGGGAGAGAATAAAGTGTTGTTGTTGGATGATGTGGTGTGTCGTGTTGTTGCTAAAAGGCCTTTGGTTGGATGGGATTTGGATGACTTCCCTGAATGGTGATGGGATAAAACAACCCGTTTCACTATTATGTCAGCGTATTGAATTTTTGGCAAACTCCACCAACAATATTTTGAGTAGTTGCTAGTAGAGTATATGGCAGCTTGATTGTCCCCAACGTGTTAGAGTATTTCTATGGTTGGTGGCTCAAAACAAAGTGCTAACAAGCAAGGTACGTGTTCAACGGCATATGGCAACTAATCCTTGTGCGGTGTGTAGCTTTGAAGTCGAATCCATCAACCATGTCTTGCATTTTTGTTTCCCGGCATTGACAATTTGGTCACAACTTATTAAACCTGAAGAGCTACAAGAGTTTCTGAGCTTGTCATTGAATGAATAGATTCATATGTAATCATATCAAATCCCCTTCGATTTTTAGATGCCTTAAATAATTGGAGAAGGTTGTTTGGCTTGGTATGCTGGTGTATTTGGAAACAACACAATAGTGAGGTTTCTGGCTTTCTTTCAATGCTTGAAGGTTGCATTATCAATCGAGCTCGTTGGCTTTGCGTTGAGAGGGATGGTATCTAAGTTGGCCATAAGTTTCCTTATGGAAGGAGCTATAATAGGGTAAGTACATTGGTACGTTGGGAAAAATAGGACTTTGGTCGGTTGAAGGTCAATATTCATGGGGCCAGGAACATACATTTGGACCATGCAATTGTTGGCGAGGTCATAAAGGACCATACTGTTGGATTTTTTATGAAGGAGAGGTTGAAACAAAAGCAAAAAAAAATGAAAAATGGAGAAATTAATTTTTGGTGAATTGTTTCATCAAAAAAAACTGATGCTTAGTTTACATGAAAAATTATGCTTAAATAAGCTAATAATAATAATAATAATAATAATAATAATAATAATAATAATACAACTTGGCTTAATTCAGTGACTAGATTCATATAACTTTCTTTTTCATTTGCTAGTTTCTATCTAATCGTCTGCCAAAATGTTAATCAAAAGTTATTGCAATTTCAGTGCAAGTTGGCAAGTTGGTAACTTGCAGAGTGAAGAGCTTGCAGGTGAGCTCTCATGCTTGGTGAGCTTGTAGTGTTGGTGAGCTCATGATCTTAGTGAGCTCGTACATTTTGGTGAGCTCGTAGTTCTTAGTGAGCTCGCTGTTAGTAGGCGAGCTCGCAATCTTGGTGAGCTCACTATTTTGTAGAGCTTGCATATTTGGTGAACTTGCAGGTTAGGTGAACTCGCACATTTGGTGAGCTCGCAGCTCGCAGTTCGCAATTAGCATGGATGGTTATTTTGTAACACTCCTCATTGACCTCCATGCTTCGAACTCCAATATCGTAACGCAACTTTTCAAACCTCATCTTCCCAAGAGGTTTTGTTAGAATATCAGCTAACTGGTCTTGTGAACTGCAATGAACTAATGTGACTTCCTTGGCTTGCTCCACTTCTCTCACAAAGTGATACTTGATTTTGAAGTGTTTTGTTCTACCATGGAACACCGGATTTGCAATTGCCACAGTTGATTGGTTATCACACTTGATCTCTGTTGCTTCTTCTTGCTTTAAATTTAAACCATTCAGTAGTTTTCTCAACCAAAGGGCTTGATTTACAATTGTTGCAATTGCGACATACTCATCTTCAGCAGTTGACCTTGCTACTATTTCTTGCTTCTTTGACTCTAACAGAAGACACTCGATCCTAGAGTGAAGAAATGGCCTGAAGTACTCTTTCAGAAGATCCAGCCCAATCACTGTTTGAATACCCAAGTAGCTTGATCTTTTCAGTCCTCATAAACTTCACTCCATGATCTAAAGTTCCTCTTATGTATCATAGAACTCTTTTTGTTGCCTTGTAGTGGTTCACATTACAACAATGCATGAACCTTGACAATAGACTTACAAAAAACATGATGTCAGGTCTGGATGCTGTCAAGTAAAGCAGACATCCCACCAAGCTTCTGTAGCTTATTGCATCAACCTTTTCAACATCTTCATTGCTAGTGAGCTTCTCACCTTGAGCAATAGAGGTGCTCACAGCTTTATAATTCTCCATACTATATCTTTGCAGGAGTTTTATAACGAACCCCTTCTGGTTTATGAAGATTGCATTGTAAGCTTGGTTCACCTCCAAATTGAGGAAATATGTCATTTCACCTAAGTCTAACATTTCAAACTTATCTTGCATTTGATCTTTGAATATAATTACCAGTTTGTTGTTGCTGCCAATTACAAGTAAATCATCAACATATAATGAAATAATGAGGAGTATTTTATTACCAGTTTTCTTCACATATAAAGTGGGCTCGCTGATGCTTCTTTCAAAACTCATTTCTGTAAGGAGACTGTCAATCCTTTCATACCATGCTCTTGGTGCTTGCTTCAAACCATACAGTGTTTTGTGCAATTTATACACCTTGGCCTCACACCCAGGTACTGTGAACCCTTGTGGTTGTTTGACATAAATCTCTTCCTTCAAATAACCATTTAGGAAGGCTAACTTCACATCCATCTGATGTATTCTCCAACCCTTTTAAGCAGCAAAGTTAGTAGCAGTATTATGGTGTCTAACCTTGCAACAGGGGCAAAGGTTTCAGTGAAGTCTACTCCATATTGCTAGCTAAACCCCTTCACAACCAACCTCGCTTTATATCTGTTGGCTGATCCATCAAGATTCATCTTGCTTTTGAACACCAATTACTTTCTTGTGAACTGGTCTATCCATAAACTCCCATGCTTCATTTTTGTTGATCATGGTGATCTCATCTTTCATAGTTGTTCGCCATTCAGCTTCTTGAGCAGCTTCTTGAGCAGCTTCTTCAAAAGTGACTTATAAGGCATCAAAAATAAGTCTAGTAGTTTTGGGTAAGTTTACCGAGTTCCGAGTGAAAATTGTGAATTAATCAGGTTATATTCTTAATTAGTTAGCTTAATTTTTCTAAAAATTGGTAAATAATATTCCAAAAAATAAAAAATTAATTTTATGGTTTTAAATAATTTTTGGGTAAAAATAAATATTTTGGGTTAAATTGAAACTTAAAAATAATTTAAAATGGGGGTTTAATTGGGTGATTTAAAATATTAATTAAATAGGACTAATTTGAAAAACAAGGGAAATATGTAAGAGGTTTTATAGTAAAAAACCATATTTTCAAAATTTTTGAGGGAAACAAGCAAATTGTAAAACAAGGGAAAAGGGGGAATGGCCTGATGGCAAATTCCCCAAATTTTGAAAATCAGGTGGGGGTTTTCAGTTTTAAAAAACTCTGCAACTACCTCACTTTTCACTCAATTTTCACCCAAATTGAGAGTTTTTTCTCTCGTTTTTTTTCTAGTTTTCATATACCAAATATCAGAGAATAGATCTAAACCTTTTCTCTCCCAAAATTCTCTCTAAAATCTCTCAAAATAATTTTCAAAGTTGGGCAAAAAGTCATCTGAATTTCTTCAAGCATTTTGATTCAAACTTTAATATCAATGATTTGAGTCTAGTTGAAGGTAATCCTCATCTCTAAACTTGTTTTTAAGTTGATTTCAATAATTATTTGTAAATTAAAGTGATTATAATGGATTTTCAACTTTAATTTCTTCTTTCTTGAACTTGAGGATCAACAATGGTGGATCTTTAATTTTGAGTTGGAATCTAAAAATTAATGGATTTCTAAGCTCAAAATAGGTCTAATAAGAGGTTTTTAATCTTAAACCAAAAGATCAAACACGTTTTATGAATCAATTTTGAGAAATTTGAATTTGATCAAGAATATGGATGATTTTTTCGAAAAATTATGAAACGGATTAAATGATGAAATTAACACTTAGAATACATGTTATTGGACTAGGAATGAAGATTAAAAGTGGTTTGAGGTGCTGAAAAGGGAGTTTAGTTGAGAAATTCCATATTTCAGCTTAATTGTGCAACATCGGTAAGGTAGTTTAGAGCAATGATTTAGATTCGTATACTTTATCAAATTTCGTGTTTCTTGTTGCTATTGTTAGTTTGTAATGCATACTTTGTCTCTGTTAAAGCTCCACATCAAGAGGAGGAACATGCAAATTAGAATTGAATCTCAAACTTGCTTGTTTGAACACATTTTTGCTTAAAAAGCTAAGTGTAAGGGTGAATGATGTTAAGGGCAATTTGGTAAATTGGCCTGATTATGTGTTAAATTAAAGGTTTACTTGGTGTTATTAATGACTTAATTGCATATTGGATGGTTGGATTTGCAAAAATAGGTTTTATTTTATAAAAGAGCAAAATGGCAATTGGTTTGGTAAGTTGTGTATTATGCTTTTAGCATGATTAAATTGTATGGAATAAATTGATATTTGGAGCATGAATTGCTGATTTATTGAAAATTTGAAAAAATTTCTAATTGGTATATGAATATTGGGAAAATGATATTTTCTATGCTTAATTTTATTAATGTTAAAATTGCTTAGTAACATGCTTTTACTTGCATTTTAACATCCTAAATTAAGTGATTAAACAACAGATTTTATGTCTTGTATGTATGATTATATTGACAACATTGTATAGTGGATCCATTGGATATAGTTGGCATGCCATAGGATTTGTGAGTACACACCATTATTTATGATATTTGTGAGTACACACCATTATTTATGATATTGTGAGCATATGGCTATTGGTGGACTAATTTGTTTGGAGTAGATAAGGGAGTGTTGAGCTTGAGTCTCCACTCATCGGGTTATTTAAGGCATTATAAGGGAGCGTGTGGCTTCAGACCGCTCAATTTTGAGGATTGTATTTGATTTGTGGGAGTTCAGAAAGATTTTTATCCAATGTATGATCACACGTTTACTTATTGTCATGGATGTATTACACCAATATAATTGATTGATTGTGTCAATATAATTGAATGTTTATGTATTAAAAGATTATTTTACATGCCATGGAAAATTTGATTCTTAATTCTTAAAATAGCATGTGATGTTATAGTGAAATGTTAACATGTTGTGACTGAAAATTTAATGTTTAATTGCTTTGATTTATACATGATTGGGTGCAAATTACTTTATGTTTTTACTATCATTCACTGAGCTTTTTAAACTCACACCATCACATTTCGTGCAAAGAATTTCTGGGTTTAAGGAGTCAAGAAGCGAGTGCAAGGGCGATCTAAGAATAAAGCTCGGTAGTGGCTTAAGAAATTTACTTTAGAGATTATATAGGGGCATTGTGATGCTTTTGGGACTAGTTTTATTTTACTTGTAATGAACATTAGACATTAAAATTTGGACTTTAATTTTATTGATTTTATAATTGCTTTAATACATGATTTTATATTTAATTGATGTTTGATTTAGGATATGTTGATCAGTGTTCGTACGGTGGTTGATAACACGATGTATAAAGCATGCATTTTATACTAACAATGTTTAATTGAAGCTTACCATGGAGTGGATTGCTTGCGACTAAGGTATGTAGCTTGTGTGAATTAATTGGTGTTTGTTAAGCATGTAATTGGGTGTTAAATTATGATTAATTGTTTCATATTTGTTGTAAATAAATTAAATTGGAGATGTGTGAATGTTTATGATAATTAATTGTAGCTATTTCAAGTTTAATGGGCAAGTAAAATATGTAAAATCGGGAAATTAAAATGAATTTTTGAAAAAAATAGGTGAAGTGGTTTGCACACGGGCGTGTGTCTTTTCACATGTGCGTATGGGTTTTTGGGGGTTTAATTTTTGGCTTTTGTAATCTAGTATTCTAATTTGCTTAATTTATAATTTAGTCCTAAAACTTGATTAGATTAATTGAAGCCTTTAATGACGGGGAAACTTGGTAATATTTTAGGGTTAGACTTGTAATTGTTAATATTTGGTAGAAACACTCTTAATTTTTAATTTGAAAAATATACTAAAAGTTTGTAAAAGTTACGATTTAGTCTCTAATAATAAAACTTGAATTAGGCATAGTAAATGAACTCGAATTAAGCTAAAATTTTAGGGCTCGCATAATTTAACTAAAAGAATGTCATTAACTATTTAGAAATGAAATCGGGATAGTTTAACCTTAGCTGGTAAAATAACCAAAATAACCTTAGGTTTAAATACTTAGAAAAAGTTTAAAAATGGTTCACAAATTGCTTTCGCATTAATAAATGATAGTTAATTAGTCATAAATAAGGTGTTATAAGGTTGGGGTGTGTGTCAGGTGGTCGTTAGCTGGAGAGTCGCTTTGGTGGCTAATGTAACGCTTCGAATTTGGGTCAGTCCGTCCCAGTCGGGTTTGGGGTGTCACATGACTAGTTCTTGCTTTGCCAGATTACACTATTGATAGATTTCAGTGATGGACCTGGTTCCTCACACTGGTTGTTCATCAATTGCGTTATTTTCAATTTGGTTTACAGTGGTTCGCAGATCTGGTCTTAGAATCCCTTGTTCACACATAACATCCTCTATTGCAGTTCAATTCCATATTTTTGTTTCATCAAACTTCACATCTCTGCTTATGATCACCTTTTTAATGAAAGGATTATAGATTTTGTATCCTTTCTTAACATTGGAATATCCAACAAATATCCCTAGTTGCGATCTACTGTCTAGCTTGCTTCTTTTCTTTTCTGGAACATGAACAAAACAAGTGTAACCAAATATTTTTAAATGTGAAACAGAAGGTTTAAAACCATACCATGCTTCAGATGGTGTCTTCCTTTCAACAACTTTAGTAGGTAGTCTGTTTAGCATGTAAGCAGCAGTGTTTACTGCCTCTGCCCAAAAATCACTTGGCAGTTTACTTTCAAACAGCATGCAGCGAGCCATATTCATCACAATTCTATTATTTCTTTCACTTACTCCATTTTGCTATGGAGTGTATACATTGCTCAATTGATGGTGAACACAAGACTCTTCGCAGAACTTTTCAAACTTCTTTGATGTGTATTCAACCCCATTGTATGATCTTACCATTTTAATCTTACAATCACTTTGGTTTTCAACCATAGCTTTAAACTTGAAGAAGATTTCAGCCACCTCGGACTTGTTCTTCATGAAGTAAACCCAACAAAACCTTGTATTGTCATCTACGAACAACACAAAGTACCTACTTCTATTTAGCGAACTTGTTTTCATGGGTCTGCAAATGTCAGTATGTACTAAGTGTAATTTTTTAGTGGCTCTCCATGTTGTGTTCACAGGAAATGGATACCTCACTTGTTTCCTAAGCTGACCTGCTTCGCATACATCTTCATGATCAACCATTTTTGATAGATTTTCAACTGGGTTATTCTTAGAAATTAGACTTAAGAATTTGTAGTCAACATGTCCCATTCTTTTGTGCCACAACTGTGTTTCATCCAGCGAGTTGGTATATGCTGCTGAAGTTGCTAAGTTACTGTTGACAGCAAAACTTCTATTTGCCATCTTTGTTGATATAAGCTCGCATCCACTTGGATCAAGAATTAGACATTTGTTTTCTTTGAATACCACAGAGAAATTTTTCTTAAGCAGTTTTCCTACACTTAGTAGGTTTTGATCTATGCCAGGGACTAAAAGAACATCTGTGAATAGTTTAGTACCTGATAGAGTTTTGATTAAAACATCTCTATTTCCAATTGCTTCAATATATTGATCATTTTCGAATTTCACCTTGGAATGAAACCTTTTGTCAACATTCTTGAAGAGGCTCGTATTTACTGTCATGTGACTTGTACACCTGCTATCTATGAGCCAATTCTGTTTTACTACGTTGGTGAGTTCATATGGTGCTGCGAGCTGGGCTTCGTAAGAGGCTGTGAACATTAGTTCTTCTGCTTCTGTTGTCTGTGCCTCTACATTTTGTTGTTGAGTATGCCCTTTGTTTTTGCATACTTTCTTTACATGATCAAGCTACTTGCATTTTTTCATTGAGCAGCTGGCCTGAACCAATAGAATTTCTCAAGATGACCCATCTTCTTGCAGTGCGAACATGGTGGATACTTTTTCTTTCCATTATCTTTTTTTGACTTCTCCTTTTTGTCTGACCAGCCCTTCTTTACTTTCTGACTTGAGGATCTTGCAACCTCTCTATTTTTAGCTTGAAAAGCTCCTTCAGCATGTCCTTCATCTCTGCTTGCCCTTTTTTTGTTCTAGAGCATACAGAGCATTGATTAGCTCTAAGAGTGAGATGGTCGACAAATCCATTGAATCTTCAAGTGAGGATATCTTTGATTCATATCTCTCAGGAAGTGTGGTAATCAACTTCTCAACAACTTGAATATCAGGGAACTGATTACCTAGCAGTCTTATTTGGTTCACCACTGCCATGATTCGATCTAAATATTGCTTCACCGTCTCAACTTCCTTCATCTTGAGGTTTTCAAAATCCCGTCTGAGATTTATCATTTGCTACTTCCTTATATTTTATGATCCTTGGAACTCCTCCTCCAGCTTATTCCAAGCTTGTTTAGGAAATTCATAGGCCACGATTCTTATGAAGATCACGTTTGAAACACCATTTTGTAGGCAAGACATCGCCTATGTTTTTTGGCACATTCCCTCTGTGCTGTTTCATTTGAACAAGAGTGGAATTTGGCCTCAACACTGGTGGTTCTGTTTCAGCATTTACAACCTCCTAAAGATCAAAGGCTTGAAGATAGGTTTTCATTTTTACGACCCAGATGTGGTAGTTTTCACCTATAAAAATAGGGGTGGTGCTGTAAAGTTTGTTGAAGACATTTTTTTATGAAAACAGGCCTCAAAGATAAATGACTCTCGATACCAATTGTTCGATTGTTGATGAAGGAGAGGTTGAAACAAAACCAAAAAAGATGAAAAATGGAGAAATTAATTTTTGGTGAACTATTTCATTAAAAAACTGATGCTTAGTTTAAATGAAAAATTATGCTTAAATAAGCTAAAAATAATAATATATTACAACTTGGCTTAATTCAGTGACTAGATTCATATAAATTTCTTTTTCATTTCCCGGTTTCTATCTAATCGTCTACCAAAATGTTTAATCAAAATTTATCATAATTTTAGTGCAAGTTGGCAGATTGGCAGCTTATAGAGTGAAGAGCTCGCAAGTGAGCTCTCATGCTTGGTGAGTTTGCAGTGTTGGTGAGCTCACAATCTTTGTGAGCTCGTACATTTTGGTGAGCTTATAGTTCTTGGTGAGCTCGTAGTTCTAGTGAACTATCCTGGTGAGCTCGCAGTTCGGAATTCGCAAGTGAGCTCGAAGTCTTAGTGAGCTCACTGTTTTGTAGAACTTTCATATTTGGCAAACTTGCGGGTTCAGTGAGCTCGCACATTTGGTGAGCTCAAAGTTCGCAGTTAGCATGGATGGTCATTTCGTAACACATATTGAAGATTGGCTAGCTGGGTTTGCATGTTGTATTAGTGCTTGCTCGGTCCTTGAGGCAAAAATATGGGGGGCTTATGATGGGCTATAGAAGGCTTGGGAGCTAGGGGCCAGGAAATTCATTCTGGAAATGGATAGCATGGCGGCATTGTAGGAGCTGTGAGTATAGCTAGTTGATAGGCCTAACATAGCCAAAGCTTGAGTTGTTTGACGATTGCTGAAGATGCAGTGGGAAGTGAAGATTCAAAACATGTACAGGGAGGGTAATCGAACAACTGATGCGCTAGTTGGTTGCCCATCAATGTCCCTTAGGTCTGTACCATATGTTCCAGCCTCCTGATGCGATTCTCACAATAGTGTATGAAGATATGAGTAGAAGTAGAAGACCACATTTATTGGCTATGTAGAACACTTGTTTGTTCTTTTTCAATAAAAAAAACTTGCAAAAGTACTCAAAACATGTTTTAAATTGTCTTAATTTATCTAAATTTTTTTAAGTTAATCTAAAATGTTTATAAGTGTTTTAAATTCATTTTATACTAGCCTAGGGCATAATATCGATACCCTGACCTAGTTGTATTAATACATCTAAGTCAGTAAGTAAACTTGTGAAACCTTGGGGACTTGTATCACAAGTCCACTTGCATCAATATATTTGGTAAGTTGTATGTGTACAAGTCCACTTCTACCCATACTGCAAATTCCAACAACTTTGTTTTTAAGCATTTGTACCAATATAAATAGAGTTGTATTAACAACCTGTTTTTCAGTGGTGTCGTTTTGGGGCTACAATTCCAACGAGTGAGTCTATAAATATTATTTATTAATATTTACGAGTTAAATTATAATGTTTTATTAAATTTTGATTTGAATATTTTTGTTAATTGAACGAAAAGTTAAGTACAAGTGGTTTGTCCCTAAAGTCAAGTGGTTTTAGAAAATGAGGTTTCGAGATATCGTTTTTGTAAGCCGAGCCCGTAAATATTTTTATTCAATATTTATGGAGTTATTATATTAGTGTGTCGAAGTCGATTTGGAAATTTTAATGATTTGATAGTTAATTATGAAAAAATGACTAAATCGTAAAAATAGTAAAAGATTATTATAATTGAATTTTGGTTGACAAAAGGCTTAGATTATAAATTTTCAAGGGTTTGCATGGCAATTTAACCACTTATATAATAAGTGGGGCGGTTTAGGGTTGTTTATTTGTAAAATTTTTATTTATAATATTAAATTAAGTTAAAATTAATTATAATAAAAATATTAAACATGAAAAAATTATTTTCATTCATTCATTCTCATCCATTACCGAAAAACAAGACAAACACCTCCATTAAAATAGCTTGAGGTTCAACCAAACAAAAATGGATGTATGTAAGTGATTTTTTATCGGTTTTTCGTATATTTTATATTTTTGTGATCGTTGCAAGTAGGTCCAACTAACTTGTCTCTCCGTTTTCAAAATTGTTAAAGTTTTTTAAAATTTTCATTGATGGTTTTTGGATGTTCTTGATATTAAATGAAAGATTTTGAAGCTTGGAAATATTTTAGGACTATTTTATTAAGTGAATTTTATTAGTTTTACATTTAAGGACTAAAATGTAAATTTTTAAACTTAACATGAAATTATTGTAATTTTAAGTGATTGAAGGTTGTTTATGGATGGAATTAGAATCGTTATGTATAATGGGGCTTAAATGTGAAATTGTTAATAGTTTTGATTTTATGGGCTAAATTGAAGAAAGTGTAAAAGTTTAGGAAAATTTTTAAATGGGAATTATAAATGATATACATAAAAATAAATATGATAATGCATTTTAATTTAATAAATTGAATTTAATTATTATAGAGATCAATGCTTGAATAGTACGGAGGAAAATTGAGAAAAGAAAATTACGAAAAGTCCCTACAAACAAATTTACTTCTTTGGTTGTATTAGGTAAGTTAATAGATAGATATATGTTTATACGTTCACGTTATATGCTGTATGAATTAGTTAATTAAATTGTGGTTGAATTATTAATATTGAAATAATTGTTTATGATTGTATGTAAGGTGAGTAATATTTACTTGAAATGTGATGAATGTACATATAAATAATTATAATTTATGTTGTTTTGAATTAGATTAAATTCATATGTGGTTGAATATTTAAAATTAGATTATAATTATAAATCGTTTATAATTAAGTATAAGGTGATAGAGTATTTAATTGGAAATTGTTGAGTGATTGTGAAATGTGAGTTATACAATCTCGAGAAGAATGTAATGGATTTATTGCATGTGTATCGATATTATAAGTGCCTCTATTTGCACTTGGGTGCTTGTGTTAACATTTCGATGCTCTGGTGTGTTTTGGGGTACCCGAGTATCCAAATTACTTTGCTATAGTTTATCGGGCCATCTGTTGAAAAAAAAATATGTATTGAATTCATGAATTATTTAGAGATGATATGTTTATATGAATATTGAAATGTTAAATGATGAAATTGAATAAAAATGGTATGTGTTTAAAATTTTTTTAAAGTGATATGAAATATCTAGAAAGTTTATAGTTGTAGGTATGAAATGCTCGCTTTGTAAATGCAATATTGGTGATGAGTCATGTGTTTAAAAGAAATAGAATATGAATATGAATTGACATGATCAAATAGTTGATATGATTTATATGTCAAATCTTTCCTATTGAATGATATGGAAATATGTCATATTAAATGATTGAGAGATTATACGATTGATACGTGAAACAATCACCTAATTGTTTTAAATGTATTGACAGGAAATCATATTAAATTTATTTTTATTTGTTTACTTAATTGTAAATTGAGGTAAGAGTTTTGTTTAAATACCTATGAACTTACTAAGCTTTATAAGCTTACTTTGTTTCTTTTCTTGTTTCTTGTAGTTGATGTTTTGCGGAATTAGGCAGTCAGATCAACATCAAGGCTCACACTACCGAGCTTTAGTCTCGGTAGATTCTAACTCATTTTATCCTGGTTTTGTGGCATGTGTATAGGTTATTTTGTGTTGATGGTTTGGAAGTACTAAGTTGTAGTTGGAATGTATTTTAATGGTTGAATCTAACGGTCATTATGGTATGCTTGGGTCTTAGATTATGAGATGGTTGAGAAATGAATAAACTTGAATGAAATGCTTGATATATGTGTTAGTTGATAGCTAAGGTATATGTGTTGGTTCCTGGATATGGTAAGTTTTGAATGTGTACTAAGATAATGGTATGTTTGAGTTTTATGTATGGATAATTTTTTATAAAATTTAAACTATGTTTCAGGTGATGAAAATGTAAAGTTAGATGGTAGTTTGTTATTTGGAGTCCTATTTTGTGAATAGATGTGGAAATGGTCACTTTGGATTTGGTAACTTATGGTTTTAGGATAAGTATGTTTGCCTTTGAAAAGTGGTATAAATGAATGATTTTGGTCATATGATGTTTGAAATTTTATTGATGAATGTATGAAATTAACATGTTGAATAAGTTTTGGTTTGAATGAATGTTGTTTAAGATTAAGTTGTGGTGCCAATGAGGGCATATTGGTTAGATGCATAGGTTGATTGTGATTTGGTGTAATTTTGACATGATTTGACATACTTTTGATGTGTTTTTAGCAGTTGAATACATGAATTTTGGTAAGCTTGGGACTTAAGTACACCATTGTTGAAAACCTTGCATTTCAAGGTATCATATAACACACATGGTCTAATACACAGACATGTGTCTTACACGGGCATGAGACACGACCATGTGCTCTGTTAAATTTTAATGATTTTAGGTCCACATGACATAGCTAGATACACGGTCTTAGAACACGACTGTTTGTCTCCTCCAACATGACTGTGTGTCTCTTTCTACATGGTTTTTACCTTTGCATACGGTCTGGCCACACGACCATGTCTCTGTACCACACAGGTTGTGCCCTGCCACACGGCCGTGTGACCCCTATTTTCAATTTTTACCTAAATTTTTGTAAAAATTTCAAATTAGTCCTGATTTGATTTTATGTTGAGTTAAAGGTCTTGTATGCTCTGTTAATGCCTGATTTTGAATTGAAAATCACATCATACTTGAATTAAGTTTCATTTTAATAGATTTGTTGATTATTTATGCTGAATCTAAGGCTTAGTTATATTTGATTATCATTGATCGATTGTAATTACGTTATATTATGAATTGTTTGATCATTTATATTGTTATATCGGTTAAGATTGATGTTTGTAAGTTTGATATAAATCTAATTTTCCAAATTTTTCTTTCATTCTTCATCATTTAGAAAAGTTCACAAAGAATTTTAATATACCAACTCACCCTATCTTGGTATTTTTGGGATTAACAATTGGTATTAAAGTTAGTTCTCTATTAAAGGTTTCATCATCGGGAGAAATGATCCAAGGAAAAAGTACTAGGTTTGCAGATGACGCAAGATTTTAGCTCAACTAGTTTGGGAAAGGGGGCCAATTTATTGTGAGACTTCCTTACTTCAATGGAGAGAACTATTCTTATTGGAAGACAAGGATGAAGCTTTTCATTCAAGCTAATGACTGGAGATGTAAGGGTGCCTGATAAGGATGCCTAATGATAAAGATAAGTGGGAAGAAGGTGAGAAGAAGAAGGCTCAATTCAATGCCAATGCCATACACACTTTATTTTATGCATTAGGGACTAATACGTACAATAAAGTGTCCCAGGGCCGAAATGCCAAGGAAATTTGGGACAAGCTTGCAACCATTTATAAAGGAAAAAGCCAAGGTAAGGAATCCAAGATTGGTCTACTTACATTTAACTATAACCTTTTGAAGATGAAGTCTGGAGAGAGCTACAAATATATGTTTGATAGATTCGCCAACATCATCAGTGGGTTAAAGGCACTTGGGAAGCCCATTGGAGAAAATCGGTTAAGAAAACAATTTACAATTATAGTGGCAGTTTAAAATTTTCAAAATCGACCCAATTTGTGATATTTATAGTAATAAACTTTTTTATCGTAAAGTAGATATGTTTTTGTACGAGACAGATTCAAGTGGATTCCGGATTTGAATTGAACGACCTTATCTGCTACCCTTATACCTTGAATTGCATCAAGTATAGGCTCGAGCAACATGAACCAAATGATAACTCTAAAATATAGAGTTACCTACGGTACTTTTTAACTAGTAATTCATGCAAATTCTGAGTAGTTGACAACAAATTTTGTAGTTTTTATTACAAACTTGTCAATTTGAATAAAGTTAAGGAAAATTTTATATTTTTACTTAATTACATGCTAATTATACATATTTTTGCAAATTTAAATTAGTTTTGTGCACTGAAAGGAAATTAGGGTTTGAAGCTTACCTGTTGAGGCTTAATGCTGCAGCATTTCCACAACAAAGGGACTTTATGTGTTAGGCTGATAAATTACCAACTTGGGATGCCCCGAATAAAGAATATTGGACTTCTAATTTTGTAATGGCCTAAATTCAAGGTTATCAGAACAGTGGATTCGGGACCACAAATCCGATTAGGAAAAATTTATTTTTCTTATATTTTTATGGTCTACATTTCACAAAATGATTTTGTGAAATTTTTGTTCGAAAATTTCGATGTTTGGGCACTCAATTTAGTCAAAAGGACTAAATTGTAAAAAGTGCAAAAGTTGAGTTCTATATGTTAGAGGTGTCCAATTATTATGAAACTTTAAATTGGAGGTCCTTATATGGTAATTAGACCATTGGTTAAGTTGGTAGACAAAAATGAACATGAGATAAGTGAAATAGGAAATTTTTAAGTTAGGGGTAATTTAGTAATCTAGTAATAAAAAGAATTAAAAAGGGAAAAAGATGGCCAAAAATATCATCTTCTCAATAGTGAACGAAATCAGCAAGGGGAAAGCCATATTTAGGGTTTTTCAAGGTTCCAATCTTCATAGTAAGTGATTCTAAGCCCCGTTTTTAATGTTCTTTACGTTTTTGAGATCCCGATAGCTTAATTTAGCTTATTCTAGCAATAATTTAACCTAGGGTTTATATTTGGAAAAATACCCATAGGTGAAAAGTGTTTATTTTGATGTTTTATGATAGAGTATGAAGCTAGAAAATATGTTAAACAACTTTTGCTAGTCGATTTTAAGCGAAAACGAGTAAAACCCCATAATCGGTAAAATACCTAATGTTCATAAATACATGTTAGAGTGGAAATTTGATGTTGTCATAGAAGTTAAAAATGTTCAACATGTTATCAAACATAAGAATAAGAGATGAAGTTTGATTTCCGAGCCTTGGGGCAAAAATGTAATTATGTAAAAGTTTAGGGGCAAAATCATAATTTTGACAAAGTTAGAGTCGAGGGCTGTTTTAATAAATGTAAATGTTAAACGAGCTCAATTTGCTATTATAGATCAAGAAAGACGAGAAGTCAATCTTAATCGGGGAAAAGAGAAGATTGGGGATTAAATTCCAAAATCTTTACATTTTGTATCGAGGTAAGTTGTATGTAATTAATACATTGTTATAATTATTTTTGTTATATTTCGTGACAATATATGCGAAAGGGTTGGATATGAAATAGTTATATTAAAGTTAGAAATTTGAAATTGATAGTTGATTTGTTTAAAATCAGCTTGGTTTATGGATATACCAACTGCAAGTAATGGTTGAAGTGATTTAAATCGAATTATTAAATTGGTTATGGAGTTGAGTGGAAAGATTGATATTATAATATGCTATGGAGAAATTGTAAATTATTGGAAAGTAAGAATCTTTATGGAACTGTCCGAATGGTAAAGATTTGAATAAGGTATCGATGAACACGTGTGTAGTACTGTATGAAGGCTACTACGTGTATCGATAAATAATGGTCACATGTGTAGTACTAAGTGAAGGCTACAATGTGTACCGAGAAGTTTTAGTCACGTGTGTAGTACTGTGTGAAGGCTACTACGTGAACCGATAAACGATGGTCACATGTGTAGTACTAAGTGAAGGCTACTATGTGTACCGAAAAGCTTTGGTCACGTATGTAGTACTATGTGAAGGCTACTATGTGAACCGTAAAACTTGATCACGTGTGTAGTACTATGTGAAGGTTACTACGTGAACCGTAAAACTTGATCACGTGTGTAGTACTATGTGAAGGCTACTACGTGAACCGTAAAACTTGATCACGTGTGTAGGACTATGTGAAGGCTACTACGTGTATCGAATGATAAAAGTAACATGGGTAGTACTGTGTGAAAAACCCCAAATATTTGTTGTTATACCGACATGTTCAATGAGATATGAGTATGTGATTGGAACGTGATAAGTTGTGAAAGAGTGACTGAAGTGATGAAGTCTTGTATTGTGTTATAAAATAAATGGTTATAGTGCTATGTGAATGAGGGATGTTGGAATAGAATAGATTTGGACAGTGACAGTGATGTTAGTTTGAAAAATCACCAAAAATTATAGAAATTGATTTAATGGTTGAATAAGACATGAAATTAAAGCTTGATGAATCTACTTTCACATAAAACAGAAAGAATGGCCAAAGGAGTTATATATTTTGAGATATTGGAATTTTAGTGAGACAAGGTCTGAATGATTTCGAAATCCTCTATTCTGACTTTGGAAAATCACTAAAAATTGTACAAAAATAATTATGTTTTTCAATTTACATTCTTAAATTTCTTATTAAATATATTTTCAAAAGAAATAAGTGGGAACATCATTTGAACTCTATACTAAGAGGTAACTGACTTTTAGTGAAGAGAGGTCAGAAGTGTCAAGCAGTGAAACAGGGGAATTTTAGAGAATAAACTGTACTAATTGGCTTAACCAAAAATTTTGAAAATTTTATGGTAGGATGATATATGAGTCTAGTTTCAAGGAAAATTTACGGAATTAAATTTCGAGTCCCGTAGCTCAAGTTATAATCAATTTAGTAACTGCTGTGCGATTGGATAGATTTGCTATAAATAGTGAAGGTAATTTTCAAAACAAGTTTTTATGCTTCGAATTAGTAAGATAAGCTAAGTAATGCCTCGTGCTCGACTCCAGCAATGGTCTCGGGTAAGGGGTGTTACAAATTTTATCTTAACCTAGTTCTTAATTAGGTCACTAAAGTTGGCCAGCCTACTACTAAAAAACTCGGCCCAAACCATCCATTAAGGGAGATGAAGGCCCAAACCGTCCACCTAAGGGAAAAATTATCGGCCAGACCCTTTATTCAACCATGTTACTTGAATCAAGGAAACACCAAGAGAGAATTAAGGGGAAAACATCGCTTCTTCCTCCAAAAATAGTAAACTATTCGCTCCTCTTCCACAAAGTAAAGGTTGACCACAAAAGGGAGAAAAACAAGGGATTTTCATGCTATTTTTAGCAAGGGACATTGGGGGCTAAACTAGTATAAATAGAGGCCTTTGCTCTCCATTAAGGATCTCTCATCCCTTAATCATTCAAGCATCTCTCTTCTCTCATTTCATCATCTCATCTCTCATTTTTATTTCTTCATTCTCTCTACCTTTGAGAGAAAGTTGAGTGAGTAAATCTAAAGTGTTAAAGCTCTCAAGGCCATCCACCTGATGAGTAAATTTGCATCAGAGCAAAGGAGAAGAAAGGAGGAAACAACCGCGAGCAGTGTTATGGAGAACCACTGAATTCTACTTGGATTTTTTCTTCCATTTAATCTTCATTTTCGTTCTAAGTTGAAAATCATGATTGCAATTTATTCTATTGCTTTTGATTTAATAGTGACGACTTAGTTTTGTTTATGCTAGAATGATTGCAAATTCTTGACTTATGTTGTTCATAATATATTTATAATTTTTTGTGCCTCAATTGTTTATTCATTCAAATAAATCATAGACATGTTGCTCATGCATAATAAATGTTTGACTACATCTGAACTAGTTATTTAATCATAATCGGATGGTAATTAGTAGACACAATATTTGGATGGTGCATGTTTGATCACCTACATCATTGTAACTATATTACAACCTGACCCGTATACTTGTGGACACCTCCTATTTGACATATTTTGTGCAGGATTTCTACTCTGGATGTTAGTACGTCTGGAGGCAATCATAGAGTTAGATATATTTGAGTTTATTAGCATAGAGCGCACTTTGATTTACTCTTATATTCTAGAGGGTAGGAGAGTTATCTAATTTACTAACGGTTATAAACAATACTCTAATTCCTAGAGGGTCGAGTACATGTTATCTGCTCCAATTCTTAAAAGGTCATGAGTGTATATTACTATATTGATTCGCGTACCTGTCCTTGAATTAGAAACCGATTAATAAGGGAAAAAGAATGCAAAAGACATGTAATTATAATATGAAGTGTTATGTGATTGTATATTTAATTGTTATGTGATCATATTGTCATAAATTTGATTATTCGATATATGAAAATGAGATGCGAATTCCCTGAGGGTGCATCATTACTTTGTGATTTATATAATGAAATGATTTAATGAAAATGAGATATGATGTTCATGATGTGAAAACTTGTGAAAATTGTTTGTTGGAATACCTTGAGGGTGGCATGATATAATGATCGTTAATATATGTTATTGTGGATAGTATGGTACTTAATTGATGACATGTCGAATATTTAAATTATGTGTTCATTGCTTAATATTATTATGTATTAAAGCCAAATTATATTAGCACCATTGAGCTTGCAATGCTTAGTGTGCAGATTTGTTTGTTTCCATATGCAAGTGCTGATCAGGTATCTGTTATATTATGGGATTTTGAACTCATCCAAAGCTTCATAACTTAGCTTCGACAATGTTTGTACTCTTTTGTCTATAGGTTTTTAATGGCATGCACCTAGGATGAATCTAGTGTTTCATATGCCATTTTGGTCATTTTGGTATGGTATGATATCTTTTAGACCCATAAGGGTCCTATAGTTGATATTTTGAATCTTGACATTGTTAGATATATGCATGTGTTTATATGTTTCATCACTTGTTCATTTGTGTTAAGGGATGGTCTATGGGATTCAAAGATTTTGAATGTTTTGATTGCACACATGTATGTAAAATAGGTGCACTTGGAATTGATGTTATGTTAGTTATGTTTAAGCTTTATTAGGAGTACTTTTGTATGTAAAATGTATATTGTAGGCAAAAAAATTGCATTAGTGCCTGGAGACAGTAAGAGCATGTCTTAAGACATAGACATGAGGTTCATTGTCTCGAGATAGGAAACATCAAAGCCAAGGGTCCAAAATAAGGGAGCTAAGTCTCGAGACCTGTCTCGAGACACAAGGGTCATTGTCTCAAGACATAAACCATAATGTCTTGAGACAAGTAACTTCGAAGCTAGAGGTTGAAAATAGGGGAAACATGTCTTGAGACAGGACTTCACTATCTCGAGACACATTGTTGAGTTTTGATGAATTGAGTTTGGATTTGAACCCTGACTCCATGCTTGACCCCTTACTACCTTGGGTCACTATGTGTAGGCCCAATTGATCATGATTAAACGCGTAGCATTAATATAGTAAAGGAAAACTATGTAATTATGCCACATTTGCCATTTTAGTCGATAAAGCGAGTCGAGATAGTTTGCATTACTCTGACAACGTAATGTGACATCTCGTAGTTGGATTCAACAACCAAGTTGGATGTAGGGTGTTAAAAGTTATCAATTAAACTTCAATTATTAAATCAAAAGAGCAGAGGGATTAAATTCTTTTGAATAAAAATAAAAATACTAACTTTTAAATATACAAAAAGTATAGGGATTGAATGCAGAATTGGACCTTTTATGAAAACCCTTTTATTTTTCCAAAAAGTGAATTACAGAAAAAGTTTTACAAATGAATAACAATTTTTAGTTTTATATTGTTGGAATTTTGGAATAAAAACGAAACAAACAGTCCCTATTCCCTAAGAAAAAAAAAAAGGTGTTTTAATTCAATTGTAATTGTAGCCACGGCCACCTTCCACAGCTAAATGCCCAATGTTGATGTCGTTAATACCGAAGTGTGCCAAATCGCAGCATAAAAGCACCTTCTTTTCATGCTTCAAGTCAAACATTTAAGAAAATACTCGCAATTCCTTTTGCTGCTATCGGCTAACAAACACAGACCAACATGAAGCAATCCCCCAACTCTACATCCACCTCCGCTGCCCAAACCCTGACCTCCCAGGAGTCTCGCCTCCTCGTCCGCGAAACGCTGCGTATCAGCGCCAGCCTGGCCTCAAATGCCGGTTTAAGTAGCAGCACCGGCATACACGAAGGAGCCGCGATACCATTGATGGATGAAAACCGGAGGATGGGACTGGTGGGGGACGAATTTCGAGATTCAAGTTTGAAATTGATTTGTTGTGAGGAAATTGACGGAAGGAGATGGAAGTACGTGGCCGAGAAAGATTCCTTCGGAAATTTCAAGAACAATTCCATTCGCACTGTCAGTTTGCACACCCCACAGGCACCTCTCGATGTCAGTTTTCTACTTCGTTTCGAATTTTTCATACTAGTATAGAGATAATTTATATCAAACAAAATGGAAGATAAAGAATAAATAGTTGCGCTATTTTCCATTTCTAATAATGACTATTCTCGCTGTAAAAATATACTTAATATTCCAAGTGAAGCCGCAAGATCTTGTACTGTTGGATTTGCTTCTATTTAGATTTTAGAACATTTTTATTTTACTTGTGGGTGACTTGGACTGTTTTTCATTTGATTATGCAGGAAATGATGTCATTCGTACGATCATATGTGGTACCGGAGGGCTTCCCTGAGAGTGTTACTCCTTCATACGTGCCATACATGACTTGGAGAGCGTTGAAGGTGGTTTTCTAAGTATATTGGAAAATGGAGGGCATTATAGGACTCAAGTCTCGCCCTTGCCTCTCGATTTAGAATTTTAGCATCGCTAAATACCATACTGAATGCCATCTTGTTCAATGCAGCATTTCTTTGGTGGAGCAATGGGTGTTTTCACCACGCAAACCCTTTTGAACTCAGTTGGAATCTCTAGAAATAGTGCTACACCTGGTGCTGTTGCAATTAATTGGATTCTCAAGGTAGGGAAGACATAAGATGTTTGAAGTTAACAACATACGTCCTTCTTTAAGTTTAGCGGCTGAAAAATATCAGCTTACATTTGCTTCGCAATTGTTACTTTACAACTGTCTTAGCTCTTCTGGTTGTCTAGTTTGTAAGTTTTGTGAATATTCTGATATTAACAGTTATTTTAGGATATAGAGAGCCACTGAGTCTACTTTGCAATCATGAAGGCTGTTTGTCTTAGCACATCTTGAATTTTCTCGGACTGGTATTTTCTTTTGCTGAAATTTTGTTTCTCATATTAGTATTTCCTTTGGTTGAGGTTTAAAATGTATGAAGAATTGCCATTTTTGATCCCACAGTGAAGTTTTCAAGGGTGTTAATTGTTATTCGAAACTTGTGCTCAGTAAGTTATGAGAGGTTCTGTATATGAAAATGTTCCTCCATATCTATACCAGGCTCCATCTCAACATTGGGGTTTCTCCTTTATTTGTTATCTAGATGTCATTATTATTATCTGATTGATTGACTTGGTGAAGTTCTAGATATCCTTATTATGTCGAGTTTCTATGTAGCCCCGAAATTTAGTGGTTCATTTCTGATTTCTGACCTGTCAATATTTGGATGTTCACCTTAGATCATCTTTGCTGTTTTCATACTCTGCTGCACCAATACACTTTGAAATATTATGTTGCAAATGCATAATGTAATTTCCAATGGCTGTCTTCATTTGTTCAATTTCTTGTCATATTAAATTATTAGGAGAAACCTACTCTTCAAAAGTAAATATGTTAGCAATGCTAACAAGGTATTCTTAAAATTTTTTCCTAAAGCTACTGTGTTGTTTGACCTGATGATTTTCTCTTCGTGCAAAACTGGCTAGTAAGTGCTTATGGCATCGTGTTCATTTTGGAAGCTTGTCTTGGAGTTTAGCCGCTTTTTACATGTTTGATACTAGATGCAAAGCTGGTGACTTGTTTTTCACCAGGGTAGAGGATAAAGTTATAAATTCAGACTATGTTGTACTCAAAAACAAAAAAGCCTTTGTTATGCACCCAACTTATTGCAAAAGTTGCTTCTATTTTTTTCTTAGCATACTGCTTGCAGAAAGAAAATGTGTGTAAGATTTGTATGGCTTTTTGCCAAAATTACAGTTTAGTATTTTTCTTGATTAAGAAAATGTGAGTGTAAGATTTATATGACTTTTTGTCATAATTACAGTTTAGTATTTTTCTTGATTGAGTTTCTAATTACTGTTTCAAAAATTAAAACATCTACTTATATCCATCTAAAAGGAAATGTCTTATTGCTCAATTTTACTCCTTATTGGCATCTGTAAAGCATTCAAGAAGTAATTTCATAGAATTCATTAAATAGTTAAGCTGCTATCGTTTCACCAACTTTTGGTTTATAACTTATTAGTCTTTATCCTTTTATATCGCCTATTTGGTTTGTCTTTTCATATCGAATGTTGTGTTATAGAAAAAAAAAGGAAGTTTGTTGAAACTGGCTGTGTAGCAAGCTAAAATTTAACTATGCTTGCAGGATGGTGCCGGTAGGGTTGGTAAAATGCTTTTTTCCCGACAAGGAAATAAATTTGATTATGATCTAAAACAGGTTTTTTTTTTCTTTTTAATTTTAATTATTATATATATTTTGTGATGGAGGTTGTAGAACTGTTGGTTTATCTTCACAAGATATTGTTACATCCAATGTGTTTAGCTGCGGTTTGCTGGTGACCTACTTATGGAGCTGGGTGCTGGGGTAGAGTTGGCAACTGCATCTGTGCCTCATCTCTTTCTTCCTTTGGCTTGTGCGGCAAATGTGTTGAAGGTGATTTTTTTTTACCTGTACAACTTGTGTCTTTGTGGTCTTTTAAGTATTGCAGTCTTATTCTTTGCAACTTACTTATAGAATGTTGCTGCTGTAACATCAACATCGACTCGCACACCAATTTACAAAGCCTTTGCTAAGGGAGAAAACATTGGAGATGTCACTGCAAAAGGAGAATGTGTTGGAAATATTGCAGATCTGGTATGCCTTAAAAATATCTTGATAGTCTGAAGTAGTGTTATTTGCAGACAAATTTCTAAATTACCAGTGATATGAGTGGAAATAGGAATAAAGAGTAAGAATTGATTTATCCATTAGCAAGAGAAAGATGTGCCAATTGAAAACATGATATAGCAAAGTGTATCAGAGATGAGTGTTGTAGATGCATTAACAAACTTGTAAACATTGGAATAATTAGGACATAAAAGAGGACAAATTGCATTGAAGCTGTGTTGTTTCAACTCTATTTTAGCTGTAGCACCCAGGCTTGACACATGTCCAATGGACATTAGTTTTGAGATCTGACCCTCCAGATATAAGGAGAAACTTGTGAAAAAATTGTATGTTCTTGTGCCAAACGCATATCCATGAACCTCCCCCCCCCCCTGCCCCACAATCCCCCCAAACAATCTTTATAACACAGCATGGAAGAAATAGACTGGCTGGATTTAAAGGGAAGGTTGCTTTAGATGCTGTACTATGGAAGTAGGTATGTTGTCTGATTGGAATGAGAATTTGGTGTTACACTCTTTAAATTTTAAAAACATATTGAGAGTTCCCTTTGCAGCAATGGCATTATAATGACCACAATGGTCAGGGTTTTCTTGTCAACATCTTTTGTTGAGAACAAGCAACCTATATGTATTAATTTGCTGTTTGCTGCTTCTGCATGATGGTTTGATAACTTAAGATGTTGTTTACAACAATGGCCACAAGAACCATCTGGTCTTGCCCATAATAAAAGGCAAAAAGGGGTTAAAAATAGAATTGTTTGGATGCATGATAGTAAATATATTAATTATCATTTCTAGCATAATCTAATTGACTCAAAATACTACTTAGTTCTTTGTTTTAATCCAACATAAAATACATTGAAAATAGGTAGAGACTCAACTTGAGTATAAGAGTACAAGAGCTGAGATAAACACCACTCAATACCTTTTTTTCACATCATTAATTACTAGAATAGCAACTTAATCATTGAAAACAATTAAGGTTAGTGATAGAGAAAAAATATAGAAGAAATTTAGAAAGGCATAAGGGAATACTACAAGATTATATTACAAAAGAGAGGTAATAGAATGATTTCTCGAAGTTAATTTACAAAGCTTGGTGAGTGGAAGTTTCTTCTTGCCTAGGAGGTAGGGCTTCTGTATATAGAGGAACTACAAATAATAACGCAAAGCATCTTGACGTAGATTGCCCTTTTCTTGAAGGTTTCCTTCCTCCATTTTTGTTTGACGTTATATTTTGACAAAAACATCACAATGATTAGAAGTTAATTCTTGAGTCCAATCCATTGGAGTAGGTCCTTTTCTTTAGATTTTGTGCCATGATCTTCCACATATGTGCCAAGTTAAAGTTTCTAGTAAGGGTTTCTTGGTAGTGGGTCTACTTAAAAAGTGTTTGATATTAAAAGATTCGCGTAGGTTGTGCCCTTTGGGGTTAATAATTTGAGTATTTGCTTTCATAATAGTATTTTGGTTTGATGTTGGTGATCAATATATTCTAGGGAGTACTATTCCCATGTTTGGCCATCATTAAGAGGACCATTGTTCAAGAAATGGGGATTGTTCGTTTGCAAAGCAACTTTGAAGTGATATGTATTGATAAAAATGGTCAACTACACGATAGTTATAAAATTGTTTCACAAAGGTCTTGTTGTGTAGTGATCTACATGTGTCAAGTTTAATTTGCTAATAAGGGTTTCTTGGTAATGGGTCTACTCAAAAGGTAGATTCGCCTAGGTTGTGCTCTTTTGGGGTAATAACTTGAGCATTTGCTTTCATAATAATATTTTGTCTTGATGTTTGTAATCAATATATTTCACTACTCCCATGTTTGGCCTTCATAAAGAGGGACCACTTTTAGGAAATGGGGGTTTGTTTAGTTTGCAAAGCAACTTTTGAAGTGATTTGTATTGATAAAAGTGGTTAAACACTTGTATTGTCAAATCGCTTCGTGAAGCAATTGCAGAGATGGAACATTTTGGTCAATGGTCTAAGTTCCAAACATCTTTTCATCAATCTTTCTCAAATCCCATTCCTTCTATGATGACCAATGTAGAGGTTTCTTTGGCAAGGAGAGTAAATGTTGCAAACAAGTGAAACAGGATGTGCCTTGGACGTATTGAGCGTAGTGGCATTTGGTGGTTAGAGTGGCGAAGCAAGGGGTAGTAAGGTGGAAACTAATTCTAAGAAAAGAATTAAGATAAAGGATTATAGAGAGAGTTTGAGAGAAAGTTTTGCCCCCAATGTCAAAAGTTCCAAAAGTCCCCAAATGAGTTGTGAGTAGAGAATGAGAGTTGCAAAATTAGGCATATAGGAGTAATGAGGGGGATTTTTGGTTATTGATAATGGTTTATTTAAAAGAGTTTAAGTTTTTGATAGTGATGATTTTTGAAAGAAACGGGGAACACTCAATATTATATGGAAAGGTTAAGAGAAAACCTTATAACTACCTCTATATATGATCCATCAAGCTAAGCTCTCTAGAATATCTCAAGAGTGAAGCTAACCCAAGAATCCTACCATATTATGGGATTATCTTCATTTCTTTTGTTTTGATGAAGTAATATGGTTTGAAACATCTTCTATGGCTTGTTCTACGAATGAGTTGTTCTATAAAAATGTTTTGTGATGGTGTTGTTTTCGGCAGAAGCTTGTCAACTAAAGGTATATTGAACAACCATTGGTCTGAACATAGCTATTCTTGGTAGAGGTTATTCTGAACAACATCTATTCTTGAACAACATATGTCTTGAATAAGAGCTATTCTGAATGGTATTTGTTCTCAACATTGTTGTTCTTGAACAATATACGTTTCTAACAAGAGTTGTTCTTGAATGGCAACTATTCTGAATTGTAGCTATTCTCAAACAAAGGTTGTCTTAAACAACTATTCTAAACAAAAGTTGTTCTTGTAGAGGAGATACTAGATATAGCGGTGTTAGTAATTGTTTCAGGTCAATTTTCTTAACATAGGAAGTGCCGTTTCCTATAAAGTGAGCTTATTTATCTTCTAGAATAAATAAAATTGTAATAGCTAAAGCCAATAAGGTGTTGGTAGTCTTGGCAAGCTTGAGGCCTTGGGACCTTGAGTGCTCAGGTTGAAGTTCCACCATTTGAAAAATTATGTGTGGGTTAGTTAGTTAGTTAGAGTTGAGTTAGTTATTGAGTTAAAATTATTTAGTTCAGTGCTTGTAATGATTGATTCTGATTAGAATTGCTGATGTAGTTAGTTGTAACTTCAATATATATATTAGTAGCCAAAACTATCCATAACCAAATAACCATATGGATTTTTATAGTATCTCTGCCCTACTCATATAATAGCCATTGAATTCCAAGCTTACCATTTCAAGGTGGTTGTCCATAAGAAAGCCTCCTCTATTATACTCAAATCATGATATCTTGAAAAGTTCACTACTTGATTCGAACCAATCACCTCCTAGAGAAAATTACCAAGGCTTTGCCATTGTTCCAATCACTAGGCCCATGCTTGACTAGACTGCGATGCTCATGTGGTCTACTTGTTCTGCTGGCCCTATACCTCTGTTAGTAACTTCATCACTTTCTTTCCACAATGCATAAGCTACGTTCTGTATATGATATATTATATAACTACCTTGACCAATGCAATGCACTCCAAGAACTGCTTTATAAGCTAAAACAAACCCCATTTATTGAAAAGTGTCCTTTTAGGATGACAGCCAAACAATCAAAAAGTACCTTATGAGATATATTGATCGGCTCCATCTGGACAAAAGATTATTGTGAAAGAAAATACTCAACCTAGTGGCCCCTAGCAACACTTAACAAAATGGATCTTTTCAATATCAGCTATGAGTTGACCCACTAAAGAAACTCATACTGGCACACAATACCTATCTTATTTTAAAATCTCTGCACAACTTTCACGGAAAGCATACAAGTTTTGGTTTAGAATATTGTCCACATATATGATAGTCATGTCTTTGTCTGGACACACACCTTTATGAAAACCCTAGGACAATATTCCTTTGGGAAAAAAGGCCAATCTAAGAAATATTGACATCTTTTTTCTAACTTCCTCTGTAATAAAGAAGTCATACCTCCCAAGATAGGAACAAGAACTTCCTTCCTCTTGCTTCTTGCAATATTACTTTGTAGGAGACTTCCTTCTCCAACCTCTCTTTTCTAATATCTTCTTTCTAATTTTTTTTTTAATCTTATCTTTGTTTCTAATCTTAGCATTCTTAAAATAGTTAAGTTGCTATTTTTGGTTATTAATGACATGTGTAGTTAGGTTCTCCAATTACAACAGTGGATTCTTTGCATTAGAAGGCACCATGGATGTCAGGTTCAGGCCAGTGGTCTACTGTAGAAGGGTTACCATTGTTAAAAAATTACTAATGAACTGTTAACAAGTCACCTTTGATCTTTTTACTTGTATCTTATGCATGGTGGAAATCTTTTGTCATACGGAAGTTATATGTATGGATTTTGTGCTTTTGCAGTTAATACAAGTCTCACATCAATCCTATCTTCTTGTATTCAATATATTTGTTAATTATTCATAATATAAATTGTCATGCATGTTATGTTTTGTCTGTCTGTCCGTATTTTATTTTGTTTAGAAATTTGAGGTTTATCAACCAAACTGCTTAATGTTGTTTGCAGTTAGGAACTGGACTGAGCATTCTGATCTCAAAAAAAAACCCATCCTTGGTTACCACATTTTCTCTCCTGTCATGTGGATATGTTTTCAGTTCTTACAGAGAGGTTACACTAGCACTTCTGTTATTTTTTGTTAAACTGTCTGCCTAATTTCGTATTCGGAACATGTTCTGCTAATAATAGCTTATAATAATTTCCTTTCCAGGTTAGATCTGTTGTGCTGCATACATTAAATAGAGCAAGATTCAGTGTGGCTGTAGAGTCCTTCTTAAAGACTGGTTAGTCAAACTGTAACAGAACTTCACTGCATTTAGACCCTTTATTATTTCTGTTATTGTCAATGACATTCTCAATGAATCAAAACTATTTGAAGAATTCTTCAGACATAGAATGACTTCATTGTGTTTCTTCATGATGCAGGACAAGTTCCCTCATTGCAGGAGGGAAATATGCAGGAAAAAATATTTAGTTTTCCATGGTTGAAGGACAGACCTGTTATTCTTGGTGTGTATTAAACTGACAGTTTTTCCCTTGGCCAGAGAAAAAAGGCTCTAGGTGCTATGTTGTTTGAGTTCAATCTGAAAGCTCTCCCAATTGTTTGCAGGCTCAAGATTTAGGGATGCTTTCCAAGATCCTGGTGCCTTTCTTGCGATAGAACCTCTCTTTGAGGTATGCTTCCTTGGAAACGAAATTGATTAAATTTCTTCCCCATAAAGCATGTACCCACATAAAACATGCATAAACTTACATGGATTGTTGAATTTTATGGCAGAAAGAAAGATATATAGTGACTTACAATCCTTCAAAGGGAAAAGTATATGCACTGCTCAAGGATCAAGCGAAGTCAGATGACATTCTAAAAGCAGCATTCCATGTGAGATATCCTCTTGGCCTTATATACTAGTTATATTGGCTATCCAAGCTTTGCTTTCATTTTTTGTGTTTAGCAGTAATTCCACCTTGTATTACAGGCACATGTGCTCTTGCATTTCATTCATTCTGCCGATAATAGTCTATCATCTAGAAGCCAGCATGAGCATCTCATGCCAGCAGCTACTGATTTTGAGCTTCATATTGCTGAATCATGTAAGATGGTTTCAACATCATATAGACATTTCAAGAACAATGCTGCAGAACAGGTCAGCCATTCTTGTCAGAAATATGCCATTCTATTTTCATCCTCTATGCTATGTAATTTCTCCTTTTGTGTTACCAGCTTTCTCTTCAGCTTGTCATATGTGCAAATATAAAGACAGTTGACCATTCTTTTTCAGATTTCCCATTTTTTATGTAATGTTTTGGGTGTTTTTTGGGTGGGGGCAAGAACTCATATGCTTAGAAATGATCCATAATGCTAACACACCTTATTGTGTAATATCCCATTTCACTTTTTAAAATATTAGAAATTTGGACTCTTTTATTGATCTTAATCTCTTAGGTTGAATGGCCTACATAAAATATGTTATATTACTAGTGACTAGCATATAAAGGGGCAAAATACCATGTGATTAAAACAAATGGGGAGATGGTTCTATATATATCTAACTGTTCATTATGATAAGTTTAATCACTTGAAACAATCAGCAAAACAATTGGAGTTCCTGCGGTTTTGTTTATTAGCTCATGTTAATGCAAAAGAATGGATTGCTTGTATGTACTGCATGTTCAGTGACCAATGAATTGGGTTCATTTGCTTAATTTTAAAAGTATGGTGCTGCTAAAATTAGAAGTGTTGTTGCATGTTTGCATTGTGCTCTATAGTGCAAAGGGGTGATTTGCAATTTACCTAATATTTTTCATTTTGACTATCAATTACATAATCCCCGAATATGAAAATACCTATTAAGTATAGAACTTATTTAGTAGAGTTGTTCGCTGCAACTTTTTGATTGGTTAATCATGCTTCAGAGATGAAGCAGCAGTAGTGTATATTTCAGGAAGAATTTAATGGGGTTATTACTTCTGGGCTTATTGTCGGCTGTAAATTACTTGGACCTGCGAATGCTAGTAGTGGACAATTTTATGTGAGATTATGTGGAGGTGGTAAAATGAACCCAATCCAAAAAGCCGAAATCCTATATCTTCCACAAAATCTAAAAATTAGTTTGAACACCAGTATAACCCAGGCTGTAAAGGAGCTAAATCCTAAATGGTCTGAGCCTGATGCTTGTCTGACTCCTCTAAAAGTATGATTTTGTTTGCGACCCTGTATTGTTGTTGATCCTTGCTGATGATCATATGTATAGATTTCTCTTCCTCATTGCATGTTTATAATTTGCCTTTCTGCATGTCTTTATGCTCCTTTTGACATGTCTGGCAGGGTTGGAGGATGTCAGACTCGCTTCTTAATCCGGGTCGGGCTCGACTGCATTGATGGGCTAAATGGGATGAACAAGTTTGAACTCTACTGTTTACCCAAAATTGGTTGTTGAGATCCAATTTCCATACATTGCACTTATATACAGCAGCGGAACGCGCATATACATGACACAAGGGTTCTGAAGTCTGAATTAGCGCTATACCAATGGAAGGATGCGTCTTTGTGCAAGCCCTCGATTTTCTACACTCGGGCCTTTATTTGTGGAAAATGCATTTTCAGAAAATTTATATATGGTGTAATTCCATGGTGTTTAATATTGTCAGATTTAAAATAAATTAGTTTCTAATGCATTGCATATTATTTACACGTTTATTTTTTATGCAGTGGTTAAATAATGTATTATTAATTTTGTAATTTGTGTAAAGTAATATATTCATAATTTTTAATAATATTAAACTCTTTTGAAATTGTAACTAAAATATAGTTTTATTTCATTATTTAAAGCAAATAAATATGATTCAAAAGATAAGTAATTAACATAATAATTTCTTTTGATAATTCAAATATGATAATTTTTTGGGTAAATTACATGAATTGTTTTTAAACTTTGTTTAAAATTACATTTCAATTATTCTTGAAATATATAATAGTCACTAAAGTTATCAAACTATTACATTTTTGCCACTTAGTAGTAAACTTTCGTTAAAAAATAAAGTTGCACATTAATTCAAATAGTTCATAGTTAATTTAGTCCTAAGTTATAGTTAAAAAATTATTTTGATATATTTTTAAAATTTATTAACAATAATTGTAAAAATAAAAAAATCTTAGACTAAAATTATTAGGAAATTTATAAAAATAATTAAAAATAATAAAATTGTTAAAAATATAAAATTAATTAAATATGTATAAATCTAAAAATTCTTAAAATTAAAAAAAAAATTTAAACTAACATTTCTTGCAAAAAAATCATAAATATTTTAAACTAAATTCTTTTTGTTTTCCACCGTTGATGAACACCTTCAATCACATCAACTTCACGTTGTTTTATCAAGAAATTGCTTTGCAAATTTTATTTTGTTTTATGTTTTTTTCAAATCTCTAAAAGCCCTAGTAAAACATACATTTCAAGCAAGATTCATATTCCATTATCAGACTAATTGTTGTGGGATTTTCATGATAATTATGAAAAAGAAAAGAAAGGGGCAAGAGCGAAGAGCAAAATGTTCTATTGCATTGTTTGGATTCTTTGGTAAGTTTCAATTTTTTGAAATTTGACCCTTTTTTCTTTTAATTTATAATACAAAGTACTCTATATAATATTCCGTTTTTCTGTGGTGTCAGAAATAATAGTTTCAAGATCACAATTTCGATGAGTGAGTCCGTAAATATTATCGATTAATATTTGGAGTCAAACCTAATGACATAGTGAATCTTGATCTAGTAAAATTTACTTGTAGGGCGTTTAGTTATGGTATAAGTGGTTTGTACCGAAAGTCAGTGGTTTTGGAAAATGAGGTATCAGGACCTCATTCCTGTAAACCGAGCTCATAAATATTTCTATCGAATATTTATGGAGCTACTGTATAGGTGAATTAAGGTTTGGTCCAGAAATTTTGATGATTTGAATGGTTAAATAAGGTACAGGGTTAAATTGTAAAAACCGTAAAACTTTATCGCTATTGATTTTTGTTAACTAAAATGTTTATCTAGTATTTGTTTAAAGGTCAAAATGGCAATTACGCCATTGCAAACTCTAGTCGACGGCTAAAGCATAATAATTAATAATTTATATGGTAATTTTTAAGTTATAATTAAGTTAGAAAAATAGTTAAAGTGGATTAAAACATAACAAAAGGAAAAAGAGGCTATTTTTCATCTCTTTTTCTTACCATCACCGAAACCACCATTTTTAGACTTTGGAGTATTTAGCAAAGCTTTGAATATTTATATGGTAAGTCATTTTCATTTGTATTTCGTAATTTTTATGTTTTGATATTATTGGAACTTGATTAAGCTATATTGTATTTCCGTTTTAAAACCGTTAAAGATTTTTAAAATTTCCATTGTTATTTTTAAAGCTTTTGGATGATTAATGGAAGATTTTGAAACTTGGAAACATTTTAGGATTGTTTTGTTAAGTAAATTTTGTTAATTTTGTATTTAGGGACTAAAATGAAAAATTAAAGAAATTGACATGAAATTTCTGTGAATTTAGTTTTTAGGGGGCTATAGAAGGACATAATTGAAATCGGAATGAAAAACAAAGTTCAATTGTGAAAGATATACTTGTTTCAGTTTTAGGGACTAAAATGAATAAAATATAAAAGTTTAGGGAAATTGTGTAAAGTGAAATTAAAAGGTCATATGCATGTATTTGAGTTTTAATTATTATATAGATCAAGTTGTTGATACTCAGGAAAAAGGGAAAACTGTAGAATAGTCCCTGCGTTTAATCTCGTTCCCTACTTGTCATAGCTAAGTTCATATTGTGTATGTACGTCTGAAATCTGTTTGCTTGTAATATAAATATGTGTATATTTATATATTGTCAAACATGACTTGAATTTCATGAAAAAGGTACCAAGTAAGTTTAGGATTAAACCGAAAAGTGTTACTTATGTGATAAATTTATTCTATGTTGAGTAATTAATGAATGTGATCATTATATCCTGTGTAGAGTAACATATGAATCTGATATGATTTTTATATATGATTTGAGTTTTCAGAAATGTTTTGTTTATATGAATGTCTTGAATACTATATAAGTGTCCGTTTGAACTTAGTAAACGATTATGATACGATTGACAATCCAATAGGGTAGATGCGCGCTTATTCTGTTAGCATTACGAAGCTCCTACTTGCACTACAGTGCCCCTAATCTATGCCCTGTTATGCACTTTGGTGCCCTGTTTGCACTTTGGTGCTCCTTAATACTGTAACCCATGTACCTAAATCCTTTTAATATTGTTCCTCGGGTTGTCTTGATTAAATAAGAGAATTGAAGGACTTGTGGACTTGAATAAGCATGAAATACTTGGACTGAATTAATTGTAATTTACTATTCATTGCCCTATTACATGAATATATGAAATACTTACCTATTTCTTGTGAAATGAAAAGTTAGGATTGAATATGCCATGAATACTTAGTTATAATAGTATTTATGATTAATAAGGTAAGTTAACGTATATATTTTTATATGAGCTTACTAAGCTTTCGTAAAGCTTACTCGATTTTGTTTCCTGTATTTTGTAGTTGACGTTTCGCGGAACAAGACTATTGGATCTCTTCAAAGCTCACACTATCCAGCTTTAGACACTGTAGTTCTTTTGAATGATCTTTTACGGTTATGTGGCATAAATAGGTTAAATGTATATGTGTTATCTTGGAAGGAAATAATGTGAACTCTTGTTTTGTTTACATGGTTTGTAAATATATATATGTTTGATTTGGGATGTGTATAAAGATGTTGGATAAAGAACTCTTGTTGACTAGTGTTAGGTGTGATTTTTTTGAAAGTTGGTAAATTTCATCAAGGTTGAGATGAATGTTTTGAAATATATTCATATTGGTGATGAAATGATTGGATGGAATATGTTATATGTATATCATCTTGTTGTGAAAAGGTGTCATTGAGACATATTGGTTAGAAGACTAGGAATGTATATATATTTAAGTTGAGTTAGAAAGTATATAATGAAGTTAGTGAATTGTTTATAGATGTGGACTGTTTAAGTTGTTAAACTTAGAAATGGGTAATATCTTACCTAATATGGATAAATGGTCATATGAATGGTTTGTTACAAGATTTGGTTTTTGGTTTGAATAATAATTGATTCTTGTGTAAGCTATTTGGTTATTTAGGTATTATTTGAAGCATATGCTTGTTTGGTTCATGACAGCTTGTAAAATGGCACATAATTGTCCCGCACGGCCTAGTATATGGATGTGTGCCTCACAGAGGCTGGTTATATGCACATGTGGATATTGCAGGTTTAGTAATATTTGGATCACACGGGCACAACCTTTCACACGACATGTGACCCTTGTTTTCATGTTGCCCTATTCTATTGCAAAAGTTTAATTTGATCATCATTTAATCTCGAACCTGTTTAGAGCTTTCGAAAGCTTGACTAGTACTCAAATTAGTTTTTTAATCATGTTTTACATGGATTATGAAAAGAAAAGTTGATTATTAAGTCGAAATTGTATGTGATGATCTTTGTGTACTGTAGTGACATCCCGTGGCTTGTGTCCAACGACCAAACCGAGTATGAGTTGTTAGATTTAGTTGTATCAGAATATGATTTATTCGATTCTAGGACCGAACATAACATGTTTTGAGTCTAAAAAATACATGCCAGATATAGCCTATGATAGTGTCATGCTTTTGATTTGATCTGATCCTATTTTCTTATAGATTTAAAGATGTTTGTTGAATCAAATCGTGTTGTCACTGATGAAGTTGATAGTAATGTACTAGCTTTCGATCATGGAGCAAACCCAGTATGCCAATTCTTTGGTGTGACAGGTTAGTAGTTCACTGAGTTCATGCGAGCCAACCCTGCAGCTCTGCAACCTCCACCCCTTAATATGCCTTCCCCGGCATCTCCTGGTCCTCAAATTTATACACCCATAAATGTACATAGGCCCCCGATTGAAAAATTTTAGAAATGTAGGGATGAAGAATTCAGAGGTAATACGGATGATGATCCAGCTAGGGCCGAGTATTGGTTAGAAAGTAATCAGAGGGTGTTTGATGAGTTGGCTTGTACACAGTTTGATGAGTTGGCTTGTACACCTAACGACTACTTGAGATGCGTCGTGTCTTTGTTGAAAGATGAGGCATATCAGTGGAAGTATACAATGATAGCGGTTGTATCAAAAGAAAGGGTTAATTGGGAACTTTTAAGAATCAAATTTTGAAAGAAATATGTCAGTAAACAGTATTTAGGAAAGAAGAAAAAAGAATTTATTGAGTTAAAATAGGGAAATAAATTAGTTGCTGAATATGAGTGAGAGTTTGTACAACTCAGTAAATACGTTCGCGAGATTGTGCCAATAGCAAAAGAGATGTGTATCCGTTTTGAAGACGGGTTAAATGATGAGATAAAGATGTTGGTTGGGGAAATAGAAATACGAGAATTTATAGCCTTGTTTGATCGAGTGTAGAAAATGGAAGAAAGTTGTAATAAAAAGAAACATAATGAAATGAGGGCTCGGGACTTTGACAAGTAAAGTACATCCAGACCATTCTCAACTCCTCCATCAAAGAAGTTGAGGGAAACTTTAAGTCGCCAAACCACTCCATCAGGGTTTACAGGAAGAAATAGGGAAAAACCAGGTGATTCAAGATTCCATTCTATTCTTCCCGCTAGTGTTGGCAGTACCCGCAATGTTGAAAAACCTATTTGTGATCACTGTGGTAAATATCACAGTGGTGAATGTCAATTGAAAGTGAGAGCCTATTTCCAATGTGGTTCAACTGATCATTTTCTGAAGGATTGCCCGATAAAACTTGATGTTTCAGTAGATCAAAATGCTGGACTTGATGTAACTCCGTAGAGAGGAAGACGACCTAGAAATGGTAGAAAAGTTGGTATTGGTTCAGGTAAATCTGTTGATATGTCAGAATGATCAGAAGCTAGAGCACCTGCCAGAACATATGCTATCTGAGCTCGTGAAGAGAATTTTTCCATTGACATTATTGTTGGTACTTTCTCCCCTTTTCATGTTAATGTCTATGCATTGGTCGACCCTGGGTCAACCCAATCTTATTTATGCACTACATTAATAAACAAGAAGAACATACCGATAGAGTCCACTAATTACATTGTTAGAGTAACAAATTCATTGGGTCAGTGTGTATTTATTAACCAGATTTGTAATCAATGTCCATTGAAAATTTGAGGTTGTGATTTTTGCGTTGATTTAATGTTGTTACCATTTTATGAGTTTGATATTATCCTAGGTATGGATTGGTTAACCGAACATGATACAGTGGTTAATTATAGACAAACAAATTTCATTGAAATGTCAAAATGATAGTTACTGTTGAGTCTAATAGATCTAATTGTTCTGCTATTGTCATATCAGCGATATTTACTTAGAAGTTATCAGAAAGGGTTGTGACGCATTCTTAGCATATATCTTAGATACTTGTGTGTCAGAGTCTAAGATCGATCAGGTACCGATAATTAATGAGTTTACTAATGTATTTTCGGAAGAATTATCGGGGTTATCACCAGACAGAGAAGTTAAATTTGTAATTGAAGTTATACCTAGAACAACTCTAATTTTGATTGCCCTGTACAAAATGGCTCCTACTGAGTTAAAAGAGTTGAAAGCACAGTTGCAAGAACTGCTAGATCGTGGTTTTAATTGGCCGGTTATGTCACCATAGGGTGCACCAGTATTATTTGTGAGAAAGAAAGATAGCTTGATAAGATTGTGTATAGAATATTGACAGTTGAATAGACTTACTCTAAAGAATAAATACCCGCAACCCCGAATTGACGATTTGTTTGATCAGTTGAAAAGAGCCACAGTGGTCTCAAAGATAGACTTAAGATCACGTTATTATCAGTTGAAAGTTAAAGAGCAAGATGATTCAAAAACAAATTTCAGAACTCATTACAATTGTAATGGCCCAAATTTGCCTGGCCCGATACAGATATTAAAACCCATATATAAAAAGATATATAAACTAAATAATAATAAAATGTCCCGTTTTACAAACCCAATGCAATTCGGGTCCAATACCTAATTACAGATCCACTAAGCCCCAAATTAACCCACCTAAAACCCGATACCCCGACCCAATTATATTGAAGCCCAAAACGAAATTTTCAAAAACCCCTAGGGTTTCCAGAATTTTCAGCGCCACAGTGCCGTTCTCCCCAGCCACGTGCTCCTCCGTACGGCCACCTCTGTGCAACCACGTCAGCCCCCGTACGATCGTACCTGCGCGCAATCAAACAAAGGCAGCATAGACAAAGAAAAGAGGAAAAACCATTGTATTTCATGGGGATTCTTTTTTTTCTTTTTTTTTCTTTCTATTCGGCTATATAAAAGGCCAAACCAAAATTTGTAAGAGGGGAAAGAAACTCATGGCTACTGTATCAAAAAAACGAAATCAATACAAAAAAAAGGTTTCTTTTTTTCATTCTATTTCCGATTAATTTTCTTTTTTCTGTTTTGTTATTAATCATATATATAAGTATATATATAGAATAAAGAAGAAAAAGGGGAGATTAGAACTTACCTTCGTGCAAGCGCCGCAGGAACCTCGTTTGCTCTGTTCAAATCGGAGTCTGAAGAGGTTTTTTGTTTGAAGGCGGTGGGGGGACGAGAGATTTACCTTATCGGTGCCGTTGAGTCCTCATCACTTCGTCACAGTCAAAGGGTGAATGGGGATTTAGGGCTGGAGAGCGGCGCAAGAGAAAATGGGGGCCTTTGTTGGTTTTTTTCTCTGATAGTTTAAATGAGGGGGGGCAAATATTAGGGATTTTAGGGTTTCTGGGCCATTTATATATCATTCGTAACAGCACCGTTTAGAGCCAGATCAGTGGCTCTAAAACGGTACCGTATTGTGCTTACCCGATGACCCGACCCAGACGTGGCTTGACCCGCGTGTTCTGGCATAGAGAGGGATATTTGTGAAGTCGGTCCATCCCTTTTCGGATGGATTTGAATCGATCTCAATCCCTCTTTTCAATTGGGCCCCGTGCTTTGCTTTTGTTTCATTTCGACCCAGTCTGCAACACAGCATTTTGGGGAAGCGGGATATTTCCCAATCGGACCCCCCATATGATTCGCGTATCGCAGTATGCTCCCCCATTTTATTTTAATCTCATTAGTTCCCCTTTAATTTGGCTTGGTTTGCGATTTAATCCTTCTTGTTATTTAGTTTTTTTATTTTTCTATTTTATTAAGAAACTTATTGCTATTATTATCGTCAGTATTGTCATATTCATTCTTATTCTTAATATACTATTATATTATTACGTTTTCATGTATACATACTTTGGTTTATTTTTATATATATACGCTACTTTATTTTATATGCATCATTGTTTTGAGTCCCTTTTAAAATTTTTATATGTATTCATTTTTCTTATGGTATACTATTATTAATATTACTTGATTTTATCTTATTCCAAAATATGATTTCTCTGAAATCCACTTCCCACGTATTTCTAGATTTGAGTATATATATACATATAAATTTTAAATAATACTATTATATGTGCACATATTTCATATTAAATTATTTTCATTATACTTACATACATGATCTATTGTTAATTTCATGTTATTATATAGATATTTTATTTCTTTCAAATATTTTAACATCTTTAATCAATTTCAACTTATGTCAATATTGTTAATTTATGCAAATTTATTTTAACCTTTTAATTTATATATATTATATTTATTTCTTAAATTATGTTTAAATTTGTATATTTCATTAGTGTTATTTTTGCTTGATTTTTAATTAGTTTCCTCTTATTAGCTAATGTTGATATTTACATAATGTACGAATTTATTATTGTTATGCTTGCTTGTATTTGTTCATTAATTGCCTATTGTTCATGGGTGTGCTTTAGTTTACGAATTATCATTTCGCGCTGTACATTATTATTCAATCGTTTTTTTATTCATTCAAAAGATTGCAAATGTCAAAGTTATTTCATACAAAAGTTTTCAAGATAATGCGATACTCGGGATTTGGAATCCTCGAGAAGATTGAACCCTAACGTAAATTGGGTTCTAATTTTCCTCATTGAATCTAAATAATCGAAATTTTTCTTTAATCAAAACCCAAAAACCAAAAACTCATTTTCGGGAATTCGATACGTCGTGTCCTAATGTATTGGATGTGACATGTCATTTTCTTGAAATGAAAATTTCAAAAAATAATAAGGGCTATATTCAATGCTAGGAATTTTGAGAAATTATGCCCTAACGTATTGGGTTTCAATTTTTCATCTGACTTAAAGCAATTGAATATCCCTTTTTAATTTCACCGCAAGAGTTTTGAAAATCAAAAGATAAGCTTATTCTCGAGGACTAAAGATGTCGTGCCCTAATGTATTGGGTGCGGCATTTTATTACTCTGAGACAAAAAGGTCTTTAGCATTCGCCTCGATTTATCCGAGCATCTTTTATAAAATTAACATTAATAAAAAGGGAAGGATCGTATTTTAAAATATTTTCAAATTCTCGACACTAAGACATTAAACAATGAATTCGGTACCAATTTTGGGTGTTATGAGGGTGCTAACCCTTCCTCGTGCGTAACCGACTCCCGAACCTATTTTCTCAAGCTTCGCAGATCAAAATTATTTTCAAGGTGAGCCGATCACACCTTAATAAAGGATCGGTGGCGACTCCCAATTTTCATTTTTAAGTCTACAACAAACCTTTTTGTTTTTCAAAAAAGTGGTTTCGACAACAATCATTATGAGTTTCTTGTGATGTCGTTCGGTTTGACCACTGCCCATGCCGCATTTATAGATTTAATGAATCAAATATTTCAGTCGTATCTAGAAAGGTTTGTTGTTGTATTCATTGGCCACATTCTAATATATTTGAAAATGAGTTCGAGCATGCTCAACACTTGAGAACTGTATTATAGGCTTTGTGTGAGAAACAATTGTATGCAAAGTTTAGCAAATATGAGTTTTGGCTTCTAGAAGTCAGTTTCCTTGGGCATGTGATTACTGCTGAATATATTTGTGTATATGTAATTGTGAATTGGAAAGCTCCGAGAAATTTTTTGAGATACGTAGCTTCTTGGTTTTAGTTGGGTATTACCAATGCTTTGTTAATAATTTCTCAATGATGACACTGTCATTGACTAGGTTTTTACAAAAAAAAATGTTGTTTGGTCAGAGAAGTGTCAATAGAGTTTTGATTGACTAAAAGTTTTGTTTACAGAAGTTCCAGTTTTGACATAGCCTGAGTTTGGAAAAGAGTTTATTATACAACGATGCTTCATTGTGTTGTTTGGGTTGTGTTCTGATGCAAGAAGGTAAAGTAATAGCTTATGCCTCCTGACAATTAAAACTGCACGAAAAGAATTATCTGACTCACAATCTTGAGTTAGCAGTTGTTGTGTTTGCCTTAAAAATTTGGAGTCACTATCTTTTACAGTGAAAAATGTCATGTTTATATTGATCATAAAAGTTTGAAATACTTGATGACTCAAAAAGAGTTGAACCTGTGACAATGAAAATGGTTAGAATTACTAAAAGATTTTGATCCAGTGATTGATTATCATTCGGGGAAAGGTAATGTAGTAGCTGATGCTTTAAGTTGGAAATCTTTGTTTGCTTTGAGAGCTATGATGAAATCTGATTTTAGAACGAGATGGTTCTATAACAACACCTTTTCTAGCGGTGTCAGAAACAGTGGTTTCAAGAGCAAAATTCTAACGTATCAATCCGTAAAATTAGCTATTTAATATTTACGAAGTCATTAGTGTCGTATTAAATTTTGGCTGAGAAATTTTATTGTTTAGGTAGTTAATTAGGTAAAAAGACTAAATTGTAAAAGCTATGAAAGTTAAAATCTATTAATTAAAATTATTAAATAACTATGAAATGGTGGCCTTCAATGGTAAAAATACCTATTTTAATTGTAGTGGACGGTTAAGGCTAGATTTTTAACTAAGTTGGATGTTTAATTAAAGGGTAAATTAGTAATTAGACAATTAAACATTAAAAAAACTTAAAAGAAATAAACAAATCGTCATCTTTCTTTTGTTCTTTGAGAAAAATTGGAGATGAGAAAAGTCATGGTTGTAGCTTGAATATTCGACACCTATTGTCTATGCATGTAAGTGATTTTTAGTTTTGTTTTTAGTAATTTTATGTTTTTGTAATCGTTTTAGCTTAATCTAATTAACCCGAGGGTTAATTTGAAAAATTGTTAAATTTTTTGGATTATGCCATGGATGAGTATGAGGAGTTTGTCGAACTTTATGATAGATTGTTAAACTTGATTGTTAAATCAGACTATTTTGTAAAGTAGTTTTTGTTGATTTTAATGTTAAAGGATTAAACTGCTTAAGTAGTGAAATTTCAAGATATTATTGTAAAATTATGTTAAATAGAGAGTTGTTTTGAGACCTTAGAAATTGGTGACATGATATGTGTTTAAATAAGGTTAATTTTGTAATTTTTGGGTTTAGGATTAAATTGTATAAAATGTAAATGTTAGGGAAAATGTGCAAAATTGCAAATAAGAAATTATATGTGTTAAATTGAATAGTATATAAAACTGAGGCTAATAATTGAAATAATTTATATTATAGATCAAGATCAAGTTGATAATCGAAGAAAAGCGAAAGTTACAGAATAGTCCTTGAACTTTTGTCATTACTGCAGTTTAACCCTACTAAGTTCGTTCGGTTTAGTTTAATTTATTTTAAAGTAAATTTGATTGAGAAATTTGTTTGTTTAATTGAATGTTTGATGTTAGATTAGAGTGAATTGAAAAAGTAAATTGTTGGAACATTGTTTAGTGATGATATCTCTTGAGCCGAATGAATGTAGGATAGAGTACGATTGGCATGTCAATAATTTATAATGTGCACTGTACGAGATTGATGTGTGATGAGGTGATGACATCTGACTTCTGTTTATACATTGAATATACCTTGGTTCAACATTTGTTGCGAACTATCATGATATATTACTGTGATTCTGGCATGTTATTGGGGGCAGATGTAAAGCCTTCGGGCTTTACACTTAGTGCCCAGGCGTATTTTCGGAGGGAAGTTAGCCTAAGGGCTAGGCACTTGGTGCCAAGGCCTGTTTTCAGTTGGATTAGCTTGTTTGAGTGTTTGGCGTGTTTCGGATGGATAATTGTGTACTCATATCCGTATATCGTTCATCAGGCAATGTTTCTAGTGTTAAATGACTTATTATTGAATTTGTCGGAAGATTGTTCTTGAATTCCTAATATCCTTGTGACTTGACATTAAATGATTTCACATAATTATATTCGAATGTATCTTGTACTAATTTTTGTATAAACTTACCTGTTATGGATTGTGGTTGATAGGAAACTTTGACTATTAATCTTGTTATTAACATTTTTATGTTATTTTAGTAAGCTTTATTGTTTTAACTGTCAAATTTACTAAGCTTTATAAAAGCTTACTCGTGTTGTGTATCTTATTTCCTTGTAGATAGCATTTTGTGAAAATCGGGCGATCGAATCAACTCGAAGAAATCACAATATCCAGAAATCTTTTGGTTGTTTTTGAATGTTCACTTTTGGTTATATGGCATGTAATAGGTGTTTTGTTAAAATGCTGGTTACTTGTGACTTATGGAGTTTGTTAAACTTGAATGATGTTTGCCTTTGGATGGATTTTAGTACATGTGAACAGGTTTTTGATGTTTGTTTGGTAAATGTTCATAAGTATGTGATTTTGGTTATATTGTTCTATGCTAGTAGTAAATGATTATCCTATAGTAAAATGAATTTGAATGTTGTGGATGAATTATAGATTTGGCTTGTGTTAAAACATGATCATGTAAACCTTGAAATGCAACTTGTTTGGATATTTGAGTTATGGTGTTAATGAAAGGACATTGGTTAGGCACATAAGTTGAATGATTTGGGTCTATTTGAATGTGCTTTGAAGGCTTGTAAACATGTGTATTTGGGTTGTATTGGTACCTAATAAATAGGTTATGTTTTGACTTGTTTTTGAAGCTATTTAAGGCACACACTGTTGGAAAAATGGGTTTGAAAATGCAACGGAAAATAAACTTAGGGAAAATAGAGTTTTAAAACTTTTTCCAAAATAAGATCTTGGTTGTGATATCTAAAGTAATAAACAGTTAATTAAAATTGTACCTTTTCGATTCGTTTAGGGTGAGCGCTTTGATCGAGTACTCATCTTCGCTATCCTCAAGCTCATATCTACTGAGCGTGGACTCGCTTTGAATCAAAATTTTTTTCACAAAAATTACCAATGGGGTAATTTCACAATTTCTCTAAATTTTTGGGTCAAGTTGTAAATCAGAAAAATATATCTATCAAATTTCTAAAATAATCTCTTCAGAGAATTTTCTGTCTACAACTTTCTCTTGAATTCAACTGTGTGTAAAATAATGACGCAAGGCTCTCTTTATAAAGGGAGAGTTTAGAGAGTTCAATTATGATTGAACTTAATCACTTTAATATTTAATTAATATAATATTTGTTAAGATAAATATTAGATTAAATTTAATATTAAATCTTATTAAAATATGTAGAGAAATATTAAATTAAATTTAATGTTAAGATAATCACTTTAATATTAACTCTTTTACTGCTCAACCACCGAAGACCAACCGCCGTTGGCCACCGAACGTTGTTGGCACTGTCGTGTTCGATGATGCCGATGTTACACCTTTACGACACCTCGAGCTAGTTCGGTTGTTGCTGGTTCAATTTAGGTTAGTGACGACCCGACTGGTCCGGTCTAGGCACCGATTGGACCGTCGACCCAATTTCATATACCGAGCCCGATTTGACCAGTTTTTGGGTCTTGGTCTCAGTTTTGGGCTCCTGGGGCCAATTTACGATCTCAGGTCCAATTTTCAAGTTCAATTGTCCATTAGGCCAATTATCTGACTTGACAATTAATTTCCAAATATATCATATTAATTTTAATTAATTTGATTAATTTAATTTTACTTGATCAAAATTAATTTTTCCAAAAAAAATCACTTAGATTTTTGAAATTAATTTTTCAAGAAAATTATTTAATCAAATTTTCTAGTTAAACAATTCTCACGATGAGCTAATATTTGCTTGTCACAATTTTGTTATGCATGCAAAATACGAAAGACAAAAAATAAAAAAAAACATAATAGTGAAATGTGAAATTAACTTTTATTTATTTATTCATCGTTCAAATAAATAGAAAACAGTTATATGTTTATTACAATATGGACACATTTGCCAACACACATGGCATGGGATACGGGCAGTCACACAGTCGTGTGTCACACATGGCTTACCCACATGGTCGTGTATCTCTTTTGTTTTTAGGTGCGGGTTTCACACAGTCTGGCACACAACCTGCGACATGGCCGTGTGAAATTATTTCGAAAGCTACACGGCCTGCCACACGGTTGGCCACACGGTCATGTCCCTATGTCACACGGCTTGACCACACAACCATGTGAACCTTGTGTTCAAAATTTTCAAGTTTTTCCAAAATTTTCTATTTTGTTTCAAATTGATCCCTCAATGTCCTCAAGCTGTTTTTAGGGCCTCGTAGGCTTGGTTTAAGGTAAATAATTGTAATTATGCTAAGAATGACATTTGAATTTGATATTTTGTTATTTAATTTGATATTTGAATGGTTAAATGTTAGTAATTGTTATGACATGTTTCGTAATACTATGTAACCCTAATTCGACAATGGAGACGGGTTAGGAGTGTTACAGGTTCTATTTTGGCTGAACTAAAGGTAAGACCATTATTTTTGAAAAGAATTCATTATCTCCAAAAGCATGATTCACTGTTGCAATCAGAACGAAGTCTAGTTGAGAATTCACAAACTACAAAGTTCAGTATTAATGAAGATGACAACTTATATTTTTGTAACCAATTGTGTGTACTTAACGATTCAGAGTTGAAACTAGACATTTTGAGTGAAGCTCACAATAGTGTTTATACGATACATCCAGACAGTAACAAAAGGTGTTGTGATTTGAGACAAATATACTGGTGGCTAGGTATGAAACAAGAAATCTTTGAATATGTATTTAAATGTTTAGTGTGATAGTAAGTAAATGCCGAGCATCAAGTTCTGTCGTGATTACGACAACTTGTGATGATTCTAAATGGAAGTGAGAGCGAGTTACGATGGATTTCGTATTGGGATTGCCATTGACTCCAAAAAAGAGAGATGCTATATGGGTGATTGTTGATATATGAACGAAGTCTGCACACTTTATTCCGGTCAAAACCAATTACTCACTCAAGAGGTTAGCTAAATTATATATTTCAAAAGTGTTTCGATTACATGGCGTGCCACTATCTATAATTTCTGATGGAGATTCGAGATTTACCTCCAGATTTTGAGGTAAGATGCACAAGGCTTTGGGAACAAAACTACAATTCAGTACAACTTTTCATCCCCAGAAAAATGGACAATCCGAGTAAGTAATACATGTACTCGAAGGTATGTTACGATGTTGTATATTAGAGTTTGAAAGTAACTGGGAAAAGTATTTGCCATTGGTAGAATTTGTTTACAATAATGACTATCATTCGAGTATAAAAATGACACCGTTTGAAGCTTTGTATGGTCGAAAATGTAAAACCCTGCTATACTACCCTGAACTAAGTAAAAGAAAACTTGTCAGGATTGATCTAATCCATGAAACAAAAGAATCTATGAAATTTCAATACCCGAACCTATTCTTAGGTAAGATATTTCGAGGACGAAATTTCTTAAGGAGGGGAGAGTTGTAGTAGCTCTTTTTTTAGTTGTGCTAAAAATAGTGCTTTCGTGACACAATTCTGACCGGTGAGTCCATAAATATTATTGATTAATACTTATGAGTCAAACCTAATGATATAGTGAATCTTGATCTCATAATTTTTACTTGTAGAACGATTAGTTATTGTACAAGTGGTTTATACCTAATGTCATTAGGATCTCATTCTTTTAAACTAAGCTCATAAATATTTCTATTGAATATTTATGGATCTACTATACAGGTGAATTGAGATTTGGTTTAGAAATTTTGATGATTTGAATGATTAATTAAGGTACAAGGTCTAAATCGTAAAAATTGTAAACTTTATCGTTATTGATTTTTGTTAACTAAAATGTTTATATTGTATTTGTTCAAAGGCCAAAATGGCAACTAGGCCATTTCAAACTTTAGTGGATGGCTAAAGCATGATAATTAATAATTTATATGTTAATTTTGAAGTTATAATTAAGTTAAAAAACTTAGTTAAAGTGGATTAAAACATAAACAAAAGGAAAAATGCCAATTTTTATCTCTTTCTTCTTACCATCACCGAACCACTATTTTTAGACCTTAGAGTATTCGACTAATCTTTGAAGCTTTGCATGTTAAGCCATTTTCACCCTTTTTTTTAATTTTTATATTTTTGAGATCGTTCTAACTCGATTTAGCTATACTATATCTCCATTTTCAAAACTATTAAAGATTTTAAAAATTGTCATTATTGTTTTTGAAGCTTTTTGGATGACTAATGGAAGATTTTGAAGCTTGAAAAAGTTTTAGGACTATTTTGTTAAGTAAATTTTGTTATTTTTGCATTTAGGGACTAAAATGAGAAGTTGAGGAAATTGACATGAAATTTTTTTGAATTTAGTTTTTATGGGATATAGAAGAACATAGTTGAAATCGAAATGGAAAACGAAGTTCAATTGTGAAAGCTATAGTTGTTTCAATTTTTGGGACTAAAATGAATAAAATGTAAAAGTTCAGGGAGATTGTGTAAAATGAAATTAAAAGGTCATATGAATGTATTTGAGTGTTATAATGCATATGGAATTGATACTTTGAATTTTAACTATTATATAGATCAAGTTGTTGATAATCAGGAAAAAAGGAAAACTGCAGAATAGTCCCTGTGTTTAATCTTGTTCCCTGTTTATCATAGCTAAGTTCATATAGTGTACGTATGTTTGAACTCTATTTGCTTGTAATCTAAATGTGTATATATATTGTGAAACTGAAAGGTGTTACTTATGTTATAAATATATTCTATGTTGAGTAATGAATGAATGTGATGATTATATCTTGTGTAGAGTAACATATGAATCTGAGTTGATTGTTTTACATGTTTTGAGTTCTTGGAAATGTTTTCGTTATATGAATGTCTTTAATCATGTATAAGTGCTCATTTGAACTTAGGAAACGTTTAGGATACAATTGGCATGCCAATAGGGTAGATTCGCACTTATCCTGCTTGCACTATGGTGCTCTTGATAGTACTTTCGTACTGCTATTAGCACTACATTACTTTTGATTGCACATATGTGCCTTGTTTGCACTATGATGCCTCTGATTGCACATATGTTCCTTGTTATGCACTCTGGTGCCCTGCTTGCACTTTGGTGCTCTTCTATGCACATTTGTGCCCTGCTTAGCACATCGGTGCTCCCTGATACTGTAACCCATGTATCCAAATCCTTTTATTATTGTCCATCAGATTGTCTTAATTAAAGAAGAGAATTGGTTGACTTGTTGACTTGAATTAGCATGAAATACTTGGACTGAATTGATTGTAATGTATTATTATTTGTCCTGTTACATGAATATATGAAAGACTCACCTGTTTCTTTTGAAATGAAATGTCAGGATTGAAGATGCCATGAATACTTAGTTATAACAGTATTTTTGGTTGATAAGGTAAGTTAATGTATATGTTTTGATATGAATTTACTAAGCTTTTGTAAAGCTTACTCGATTTTGTTTCTTGTATCTTATAGTAGACGTTTCGCGGAATACGGCTATCGGATCTCATCAAAGCTCACACTATCCAGCTTTAGACTCGGTAGTTGTATTGAATGATCTTTTATGGTTATGTGGGATGTAAATAGGTTAAATGTATATATGTTGTCTTGGAACGAAATAATGTGAACTCTTGTTTTATTGCCATGGTTTGTACATATATATAGTAAAACCTCAGTAAAATAATACCCTTGGGACCCGAAAAAATTATTATTTTATCGAGGTTATTAGTTTACCGATAAATGTATATTTTATTAAATTATTGATAAATTAATATTTATTAATTTAGAGAATGTTTCATACTTTATGCATGAGTTTTTTATTATCAAAATCCAATATGCATGTAGGTGCAATGAATCAAAGTTAATTGGTTCATGTAACAAAAAAAAAAAAGAGTTAATGGTTTCAAAATCTTATACGTATATATTCATTGAATAGATTAAAATTTTATTATAAACAAACACATGTACGTATCAAAATATTGTAATTTATATAATCTTTTCCTCCATAGCTTCCCATTTGAAAGGTGTAAAAAAGTCTACATTGACAGATGAGATGAGAAAAGCATTATGTATACAAAAATGAGCATCCCTCCTCAAGTTAAAAAGATTTGCAACAGTGGGTTCAACAAACATTTGATCTCTCTGTTAGCCAATCATATCAAATACTCTTAAAAGGTCATTTGAATATTTGTCAAAAGAGATAAAGAATAGTAATGCACAAATCAACCAAATATCCCAAATTAGAGAAGGTATTGTATAAGTCGTTTCTCCAATATCAAGAGAAAGTAAACATGACTGGAGAAATGATTCAAACTAAAGCAAAAGAGTTTCTGCAGAAAATGTATGGTGACGCAAATTCCAAATTTAACTTCTCAATTGGGTGGGTAGAATGGTTCAAGGCAAGACATGGGATTAAGTCTTATAGAAGATTTGGTGAAAGTGGTTCAGTTGTTATGGAGAATATTAAAGATATTTTACCTCAAATAAGAGTTAAATTGGAAAAATTTGATTGGAAGGATATCTATAATAAACAGACTTATTTTATCGTTTGCAAGCAGATCATTTACTAGCTACAAAGCATTTAGACGAGCGAAAAAAAGACAAGGAAAGACTTACTGTTTTGGTTTGTTGCAATGGGGATGGTTCAGATAAAGTGCCTTTTTGGGTTATTGGTAAGTTTGCTAATCCTAGATGCTTTAAACATGTGAATATTGACAATCTTAACTATCATTATCGAGCCAACAAAAAAGCATAGATGACTGGATTACTTTTTTAAGATTTTGTTTGTTGGTTTGATGCTAGAATGACTGGTAGAAAGGTGTTGCCTATAGTAGACAATTTCCCGGTCCATCCCAAGGTTATTAAAGGCTTGAGAAATGTTGAATTATTCTTTTTGCCACCAAATTCAACATAAAAAATTCAACCATGTGATGCTGGAATTATTAGAGCAGTTAAGATTTATTATCGACGTTGCTTTTATTCTAGCATCTTGGAAGGTTACGAGAAAGGAGAAATAAATCCTGAAAAGATTAATGTATTAGATGCAATCCATTTTATTAATGTTTCTTGGAATATTGATGTGAAGTCTACAACTATTGCAAATTTTTTTCGACATTGCAAAATTTGATTCGAGGAGGATATGCCTCTCGAACAAGAAATTGGTGATGTTGAAGGCATTCATAAATTAAAAGAAGTAATTTCTGATTTACACTATAGAAATGCCATGAATCTTAAGCAGATTTTGAATTTTCCAAGTGAAAATGAATATTTGATGGTGTCACCTATGGATGAAGAAATTATTCAAGGAGTAATAGATGTGCCAACTGATGAAGAGCAAGATCCAGATGACAGTAGTGTTTTACCACATGTTTCTCCAAAAGAGGCTTTTCTAGCTGTGGATATCGTGAAGAATTATTTAATAAAACATGAGAATAATATAACAGATTTGGTTTTTTCCCTTCTAAAAGTTAAAGATGAAATTGTATTTGATTCCCATGCAAAGAAGAAGCAATTAACTATAGATGCATATTTTATGTATTGTATATAAAATTTTCCGTATATTTAATGAATTATTATTTTATATTTTCATTGGGCCCTTAAGGATTTTTCTAAAATTACTATCTTATGCATTTAGTGAGGTTATTATTTTATCCCTTTGGCCCAAGCCGGATCGGAAAAAAATATTATTTAACCAAGATTATTAATTTATTGAATATTCTTTTATCAAGGTTTTACTATATATGTTTTATTTGAATGTGTATAAAGATGTTGGACAAAGAACTCTTGTCAACCACTAGTGTTAGGTGTGGTTTTTTTGAAAGTTGGAAAGTTTCATCAAGGTTGAGCTGAATGTTTTGAAATGTATTCATATTTGTAATGAAATGTTTTAAACAAATGTATGTATATATATTATTGTAAAAAAAATATGCGTATGTATATATAGTAATAATAATAATGATAATGATAATAATAATAATAATAATAATAATAATAATAATAATAATAACTTAATAACAAATGGGGACTAAATCAAAACTAAACAAAAGTTTAGGGCCAAATTAAAAATAAAAAAAACTGAATCACAATGAGCGAGAAAGGATGAGGACCAAAAGGGAAATATTCCCACGCTAGTCAAACGACACCGTTCCAGTGGGCGCATGCACATGGTCTATGGACCAAATTAAAAAAAATGGCTAAATTTGAAAGTACATGAAATAACTGCATTAAAATCAAATAGAAAAAAGGGGGACCAAACGTGCAAATTCCCCATTTAAAGCCAGAACGCGCGGATCTGACCCCTTCAAAACGACGCCGTTTCGCTTCTGTTTTAAGTTTTAAAAAAAAAGAAAAATTTAGGGAAAATATTTTGTTTCCCTTTTCTTGAAGCAGAAACTGCTTCCTTAGGGTTTTATCCCCTTCCGTGTCGCCGTTTTCAAGAACTCCCCATGGCTTCAATCGCCGTCCTAGCCTCCGATCGTGACAGAAAATGGAGCAGAACGCGATAAGACCGAGTAAGTCTCCCTTCTCCCATTTTATTCTTGTTACAAAATAAAATAATAAAAAAGGAATAAAAAAATAAAAAAAAGACGCGATTCACCTTCAAAAAATTTCTTTTGTATTCTCAGTAATTTTCTCTCTATTTTTGTATTTTTTTACACTGAATCCCCCATTTTACAAATTTTAGTTGGCTTTTTATAGCCGTAATGAAACAAGAAAATAAAGGAAAAAAAATCATTCTATTATCTGCTTGATTTGCAATTTTTTGATTTTCTTGCCTATACTGCTTGTTGCCGTTTGCAGATACATGCTTGGAGGAGCGCATGCGCGCTATTTGCGGCGGCATGCGAGGGTGAGATTGCTGCGACGGCTACTAGGGTTTCTGCGATACCCTTTGTGTTTTTTGGGCTAGCAGGTAAATGGTTTTTAGTCAGGCCAAAATTGACCTATTACAAATGTAATTAAAAACACCTTGGTGAAGAAAAATATTTTTATTTGAGGAGGTGATTAAAAACTAAGATTTTTAACTAAGTAAAATAAATAAAGAGAAAATAAAAGTTCCAATGTACGATTTTAATCAAGATGACATAATTGTGTTAGATTAATTACATTTCTTAACTTAGAATTACTAAACTCATGTTCATGTTGTTACGACTAAATTCACGACAACTTGGTAATTTGCTAACTTATGAACATACTCACCAACCAAAATCCATTTATCTCTTGACTATATCTCTATGTCAATTCAACTGATTAAACAAATTTTAATAAGCAAATTCGTTAATGCACACACATACTTGTGAAATTAAAAATAATCTCTTGTACATATCTCTATGCCAATTCAAACAATTAATTCAATCTCATAAGCACATAAAAGATTACGTGAGGTAACAATGTATTCCTACCTTAAAATAGTTTAATCACAATAATCTTGTAAGTTATGCAAGGCTAATGTATTGTTAGATACCGTTGCTAATTTAACCATCAGCTACCTTAGATGATTAAACATGCACTGATTAAGTATCGTGTCAATTAATTACAATTTCAATCTGTTTAAATAATTAATTCTTTAGTTACCTTACAATTTTAATGCAAGAATAACTTAGTCATGATTTTACTTAATTAAACATCTTACCACTACCTATACAACACAAACACAATTTTAATAAATTAAGTGGAAAAAATGCAATCAACCTAACACGAATTAAATTTAAGCCATATTAATTAAATTAAACATATCAACATCACAATTATTCATAGACATGTTCATAACAACAACAATAAAATTAAAAGGATAAGGAACAAGAATCAAATCCAGTGTTTCTTCGAGGCTTGAGTAAGTTGCTCCGCTCCTCCTTCTCCGCTTGTTCTTGTTGAACCGAGACTTTCACGAACAATTGAATGCTGCTCCAAATTATGGTTGAAGGACTCTTTTTTAAGAGGTGATATAGGCAAGGGAATTGGGAAGTAAATGAAGAACAACGGAAGGGGATTGAAGAGAGAAAGCGAGAGAGAAGTGAAATGATAAGAGGTTTTGAGATGTCTTTCAAATGAGTAGCCAAGGGGGGGTTTATAGGTTGAGTATGCTGCTAAAAATAGCAAAAATCAGCAGCCATAGAGTCCCCCCATGGCCGACCACACATGTGGCAAGTTTGAAGGTTTCAAACTTGCTATTTTAAGGTAAGGGCAAATCTAGAAAGGCATGAATAGTGGAGGGGTTTGAATGCAAATTCAAGGAGTCTTAAAGGGCTATCTTGCAAGCCAAATAATCAACCAAATAAGCTGATTGGGTCAGCCTATAGGATGGTTTTGGGCTACCCAGTGCTCAGTCGGATTGGTTTTCTCGGTTCAGCTCAATTGGGCATATTTTCATAATTAATTAAAAATAATTTATTTAACCCAAAATAATTTGGATTAAAATTAAAATTAATTATATTATGAATTAACATTCATAATTTGGACTACGTTCAGTTGAAAAATTAATTTGCCTCGATGCTTCAAAAATCGATTCTCAGTTTTGCGCTTTTAGTAGTGTTTGCCGAGCCATTTTTCACCCTTTGTGTGAATTATAAAAAATGATCAAAATTAATCAAAATTTATTATAAAATTAATTAAAATTCAACATGTTATTAATTTAAGTACAATTTAATTAATTTATAATTATTATATATTTTTGACAAGAATTACTACGAATTTGCTTGAATTTGAGTTAAAAAGGGCATGAAAAAGTGTGCATGTTTTCATGTTTCCACACCCCCAAAATTAATTCATTGCTCGTCCTGAGTAATGCACAAATTGAAAAGAATTTCTTGGAAACACCTTTGAAAAATTCCTTCAGAACAACATTCTTCCCATAATTATGAATTTATTATACTTATGCTCCAGAACAAGAATTTTGATACTTATGCTACTTAAGTATACATATCATTCAAATTAATCTCAATAAATATTATGATAGAAAAAATAGACTAAATACTTACTCAATAAAGACATTTTAAATCCCTACCAATTTGATTTTATTCCCTTATTCAAGATTAAGCTGCAATCATTAAGTTGAACTTATGCCTTCATATGTTGAACATAGCAATTTCTCTCCACTAATGTAGGTAGTATAGAAACTTGAATAAATAGGTCTTTTAAATAGGTTGTAACGTGGCTAGGCTAGGGGTAGGAAAAAGATAGATAAATTTAGGCTAAAAATCCTATACTCAGCTTGAATCGGACCTTCGAAATAATTACCTTCAATACACCAACTCATTTTTCTTTCACATGCTCTTTTGTACATTTATTTTCTTTCAAGTACATATGCTCTCTTTTTTTTCTCTCTTTTTTTCTTGTATTTTTTTTTCTCACGAGCATTTTGCTGTATGTTCTACAACTTTTTGAGCATTTGATACTTCTTTTCAACTCCCTCAAACTTATTTTCAAAGAATATTCTGAATAGTACTGAGTCTAGTGTTTGAGACAATTTAAAGATAATGAAGAGAAAAGAGATGGCTAAATATTGCAAAGGTTCAAATAAAATTAGGCCATATAGTCTCAAAGTTGGGTTTCAAAGGATAAAAATTCATCAAGGTTGGCTTGAAAGACTCAAACGGTCCAAGCAAAAGTTGCCTAAATCATTTTCAACATTCCATGTTTCCTAGGATTTTGCCTCAAGAAATTACTAAGTCAATTCTGGAGACTTAAACTTTCATGCAGGCCTAACTTTCTTAAGGAACTAAAAATTTTATGGTATGATTTGCATGCTTTATTAAAAATACATTTATGTCATAATTCAACCAACATAACAATTATTGAAATAATAGAATTTTATTCATATTGAAGTTTAACATATTGAACAAAATTTCAAAATTTTGAATAAGATATAACCTAATCATAATTAAAAAAAAATTATTCTGAGAGGAAATAATTTCAATTTTTCGGTCCCCCTACTTAAGATGAATAGTTCCACATTGTTAAAAGTGAATAGATACTATATACCAGGTAGGATTCTAGAAAAGAAGAGGTGAGTCAATTTGGTTGCTTAAGTACCAAGCTCTCTCTAGATCCAATCCTAGACATGTATATATCTATTGCCACACTTTGTACTTTGCAACTTGTTCATTTTCATTTATGATTTCCACCTATTATTTTATTATGCGATAAAAAAATCCTAATAGAACCTAATCCTAAAACATTAAATAACCTAAGAATGAAAATAAAATAAAGTTAAGATCCCCCCTTTTTTATTTATTTGCAGATCCCTCAGAATCCGACTCATCTTTTGCTCCATAATCTTTGTTTTTGCTTGAATCGCTTCACTCTCTCTTCAATAGTGGACTCCATGGTTCAAATATGAAATCTAGAAACTCAGGCGTAAAAATAAATGGGTCATTGTATATTTTTGTAAGAGTGCTTCTCATTGAGTCATCCCTTATTTTTGAATATCTCCAGTAAGCTTATTGCTGCCACTGCATATGTTGCATTATGTCCATCAATTTTGACAGCTCATCTCAAAGATCTGGGTGAGGCGATTGAGTTCTAAACATTGAGGTTGTCATGTCAGGTTCGGTTGCTGGTTCCATTGGTTCTGCCTTATCAGGTATTTCAGCTAACTACATTGGTTCAATTTCTGTGGGATATTCTTCTTCTTCTTCTTCGGGATCCTTGCTCTCTTCAACTCGTTGCTGGAGAACAGAATCTCGTGCTATTCAGTAGAGGTCCCAATCTATGATTGTGCCCTGGCTATAACATGTCTTCTTTACATTTGCAAGAATTTTAGCTTTCAAGCACAAAGTTGTTATCGTAAAGGGAAAGTAAGCTGGGCCAGAACGCCTAGCAGCACAATTCCGCATTTCTCTCAGAATGATTTTTTCACACATCAATGGTCTTTCCAGTTAAAATAGAGTATAATAAGACCATTCGCTCTAACAAAATTGTAGTCCTATGTGAAATAGGCATAAGGCTGAGTCAAATGAAATAGAACCATACCTTCGCTAGTGGTGTCAAATATTCTTTGCGACAAGTGTAAATTCCTTGCTTTGATACAGTCCACTTAGAACATGGAACTATAAGTTCCTCGAGAATTTATTGTAGATTTTTAGTCTCAATATTTCTCATCATGAAAGAATATTCATCATCTTCGAAATCAGGTAATTCAAAGAATTGATTAATATAGTTTGAGGTTATTTGATTCCTTGGACATAAACTTTCGTCAATTCATTTGAGGTCAAATTCGCATAAAATTCACGAACTAATTCCTCATCTGCACTCGGTCTTTTCTCACAAAATAACTCCGAATTGAGAGCTTTAGTAATTTGTTGAATGCGCTCCATGAAATCAATATAGTTGATTTCTTTCAGTGAAAAGCCTTTTTCAAGGTGCATTTGTTGATCCTTAAAGAAGCTTTCATATCTTGCTTTGGCTTCTTCACAATGAAATTTGCTTTGGGATTTGTCAATTTGGACAGAGGTATAAGTTCTCTTACGAGGCATGATTAACCTGAACATAAGATAAAAACATATATTTTCTCAAAAATTTAATTATTATAAAATATTAATAATTTAATAAATTGAAAAATTAAATAAAATTGAAATTTAGGAGAAAAATTTGTCTTACCACATTTATATAGAAATTAAGAGCTCAATAAATAAAATTTGAAGCAAAAGAATTTAATTGAAGGATGGTTGGAAGGGTTATTGGTGGCGAAATAAGATGGAATTTTGGTACACAAGTGACAAGGGTGTGCGGTTAGAGGCAAGGGCAGCAGCGGCACGCAAGGGAGCAGTGGTGTGTGGCTTGTTGCGATGAAGGCAACAACAATGTGCAGAGCCTTGTGCAGGCAGAGGGGCACGTGTGTGCTGCGCGGATGCTGGGCAATAGGAAAGTACGTTGAGCAAGGCCTGGCAAGCTAGCTGTTGGGCTATTGGCACGCGTGGGTTGGACTTGGGGGTGATAATGATGCGCGCGAAGCGGGATGTGCAAGGCAAGAGTAACACGCGATGGTCGGCTAGAGCAAGTGTGGGCATGAATGGATTTGGAGCCGGCTAGCGACGTGCACGATGGGGTCGGTTGCGAGGTGCATGCGAGGGTGGGTGCTGGGTGACAAGGTTCCTAAAGGTGTCGATGGTGGGTGTTGGAAGGAAGGATGGAGATTGGTTTAGGTGATGTGAATGTAGAATGTGATTAAAATTTATAGTAAAGAGGGTAGGAGTTCAATTAGAATTCTTAGAACAAATTAATAATTACAATATTCTAAGTTCTAATTCTACACAAAGTTAAGAACAATTAATAAATAATATAATGCATATTACTTTATTATTTTCTATTAATTTATTGAAATAAAAACTATTAATATGATCAATTTTAAACAAAACCTAATTCTATGCAAAGTTGATAATAAGTAATATATATTATAATAAATTTAATTATATACTAGTTCTTATCATCTTATTTATTAAATTAAATTAAAAAATTTATTCTAGATGCCTTTGATAATATTTACAAAAAAGACATCTAATTTTTAATATTTACAAAAGAGCAACCAAAATTTGAAAAGAATTCAATTAAGTACCTAGACTTAAAGAAAATTTTAAAATTAAGTTGCAATCAAAACTTGGATCAAAATTGACCCTTTTTTATTTGAAAAACTAAAAATTTATTTTGCTATTTAGAGAATAATTTCTCGAAAGATTATGTTAAAATCAATTCCCAGGAAAGATTGGAGGGGTCACAAGCGGTCCCACTAAAGTTTCAATCTCCTAGACAAAATTTTTTAAACATACTAATCCAAAAAATATATCCTAAATCATTTATTTAAAACGAAAAACAAGAAAAACTAAATATCTGATAAAATGAATGCGATTTGATCCCGTTCTATTTTATCCCCCCAGTAATGTTTTAAGCGCTGAGCATTCACTCAAAATTTACCTCCTTTACTTTGAAGTTCGACAACTTCGTATGGATAAAATTGGTGAATCGTAAATGGACTGGACCAACGTGATTTTAACTTACCTGGAAAGAACCTTAATCTGGAATTGAATAACAAGACTTGCTGACCGACTTTAAATTCTCGAACTTGAATGTGCATGTCATGCCATCTTTTAAGTCTTTCCTTGAGTAGTTTGACATTCTCGTATGAGAATATTCGAAATTCTTCTAACTCGTTGAGTTGAAGCATCCTTTTCTCTTTAGCAAGCTTAAGATCCAAGTTCAATTGTTGGAGAGCCCAGTAAGCTTTGTGCTCTAACTCCAAGGGCAGATAACAGGCTTTCCTAAAGACCAACCTATAAGCTGACATCCCTAAAGGTGTCTTGTATGCTGCCCTATAGGCCTATAAAGCATCATCCAGTCTATTGGGCCATTCTTGTCGATTTGGGAAAACTACCTTCTCGAGTATGCCTTTGATCTCTTTCTTTTCCAATTCAGCTTGCCCATTCGTCTATGGTTGGTATGCTGTGGCAAGTTGTGCTTCACTCCATGTTTGTCGAGTAATCATTTCAACCATTTGTTCACAAAATGGAACCCTTCATCAATGATGATAGCTCTTGGGGTTCCAAACCTTGTGAACAAATGCTTTTGCAAAAACTTCATCACAATCTTAGTATCGTTAGTCGGATATGCCTCGGCCTTAACCCACATAGACATGTAATCTACTGCTACCAATATGTACTTATGACCAAAAGACAGTGGGAAAGGACCAAGGAAGTCAATACCCCAAAAATTGAATAATTCTACCTTAATGATGTTTGTTTGGGGCATCTCATTTCTATTGGTAATGTTTCTAACCCTTTGGCATCGATCACAACTCCTTACGTAAGCATACACGTCTTTAAATAGTATTGGCCAAAAGAATCCAACTTGTAATACTTTGGCCGCAGTACATGTACCTCCAAAGTGTCCCCCACTTGGAGCTGTGTGATAATGATATAAAATCTTATGTACTTCATCTTCTGCCACACATCCCTTGATTATTTTATCTGCATATTTCTTAAATAAATATGGCTCTTCCCTAAAATAGTACTTCACATCGTGAAGAAACTTTGTTCTTTTGATGATACGTATTATCAATCAGCCTCAAACCACAAGCTAAAAAGTTAGCAATATCAGCAAACCCAGGGGTATTATGGACATAATTTACCTTTAGTATGTGTTCATCTGGGATTGTCTCCTAAATGGGTATAAGTGGAGAATTCCCTTCTTAAGGCTCTAATCTGGACAAGTGGTTTGCTACTTGGTTTTCTACTCCCTTTCGATCTTGAATTTCTAGATCAAACTCTTGAAGTAGAAGTACCCATCGAATCAATCTTGGCTTAGCATCTTTCTTGGCAAGTAAGTACTTAATTGCCGAATGGTCCGTATAGACAGTTACTTTGGTACCTACAAGATAAGATCGAAACTTGTCAAAAGCAAACACAATAGTAACTCTTTCTCTGTTACCGTATAATTCAATTGGGCTCTCGTCAGAGTTCGACTTGCATAGTAAATGGGAAGAAAAACTTTGTTTCTTTCCTGGCCCATCACAGCTCCTATCGCGAAGTTATTTGTGTCACACATCAGTTCAAATGGCAAATCCCAGTCCGGTGTGACGATGGTTGGTGTTGAAACTAACTGGCTTTTCAAATTGCTGAAAGCTTTTAAACACTCTATATCAAATTTGAACATTGTGTCTTTCTCCAATAATTTTCATATAGGTTTATCAATATTGGAGAAATCCTTGATAAATCTTTGATAGAAACCGACGTGGCCCAAAAAGCTCCTAACACCCTTTATAGATGTTGGAGGTGGGAATTTATCAATAATATCTACCTTTGCTTTATCTACCTCGATTCCATGTCTCGTTATCCAATGCCCTAGAACAATACCTTCTCGTACCATGAAATGACACTTTTCTCAATTAAGTACGAGGTTTGTTTTTTTGCATCGCCTTAGTACCTTGACTAGATTGGCTAAGCAATCATCATAAGTGTCTCCAAACCCTGAAAAATTATCCATAAAAACTTCCAAATACTTCTCAACCATATCAGTAAAAATAAACATCATACATCTTTGAAATGTAGCAGGTGCATCGCATAAACCAAATGACACGCGTCTAAATGCAAATGTATCGTACGGGCATGAGAATGTTGTTTTCTATTGATCTTCTAGCACTACTGTAATCTGATTATACCCTGAGTATCCATCGAGAAAATAGTAATAGTTTCGCCCTACGAGTCTATCCAGCATCTGGTCCAAGAACGATAAAGAAAATGATCTTTCCTTGTCGCCTTGTTCAACTTTCTGTAATCTATGCAAATCTCCATCCTGTAATCATTTTGGCTGGTATTAGCTCGTTGTTTTCATTCTCTACGACCGTAATGCCTCCTTTCTTTGGCACGCACTGGACTGAACTTACCCACGAACTGTCTAAGATGAGGTAAATTATATCCGCATCTAACCACTTAATGATTTCTTTTTTTACCATGTCCTTCGTGATAGGGTTTAGTTTTTATTGTCCATCGATCGTCCCTTTCTCACCGTCTTCCAAGATGATCTTGTGCATGTATACAGATGGAATAATGCCATGAATATTGGCTATGGTCCATCCGATAGCCTTCTTTAATTATTTTAACACTAGGATGAGTTTCTCTTCCTACTCTTCGGTCAATTCTGCTAAAACAATCACAGGAAAAGTAGACGCGTTACCTAAATAAACATATTTTAAATGTGAGGGAAGTACCTTTAGTTCTAGTTTAGGTGGCTCCTCAATTGATGCTTTTCGTTGGGCATAATCCCTATTCTCTAACTACAGAGACTTAAAATGGGATTGCGATTTAAATCCCCTTTGATTACCTTCTAGCAAAGGTAACTATTCATCCCCTTCTTCATCACTTGGAGGGTTGATGTCAAAATTTACTCCAATGGGTCATCATCATAGTTAAGTTCCTTTTTCATGATTAATTCCTCTAAATTAGATACTATAGAACAATCATCAAGTGTGTCAAGAAATCACATAGACTTAAAAACATTAAATTTTACCTGATCGTCCTAATACACACATAGTAAACTCGTCGTTTTGCACATCGATAAGGGTCCTTCCAGTTCCTAGGAAAGGTCTTCCTAGGATAATTAGCACCTCTTTATCTGCTTCAAAGTCTAGAATAACAAAGTCAGCAGGAAAAATAAATGTCTACATGTACCAATACATCCGTGATTTTTCCTTCTAGATGTGCTAAGGATCAATCTGCTAATTGAAGTGTAACCGTAGTAGGTCTAACTTCACCTATCCCCAACTTTTTGAATATGGACATGGGCATCAAGTTAATGCTTGCACCCAAATCACATAGTGCCTTACCGCAATAAGTTGCTCCAATGTTGCAAGGCATGGTAAAACATTCAGGATTCTTTAACTTTGGGGGTAGTTGTCTTGAAGATACACATTGCATTCCTTTGTTAAGGCTACCATCTCAAATTCTCTAAGTCTCCGTTTCTTAGACAGGATATCCTTTATGAATTTGGCATAGTTCGACATTTTTTCAAGTGCTTTTACCAACGGGATTTTGATATGAAGTTGCTTGAGTACGTCTAAAAACTTCTTGAACTGGACTTCCTATTTCTGCTTTTGAAGCTTTGAGGGTAGGGTGGTGGAGGCTTCTTTACTGGAACTGGTTGATTCATCTTCTGTGGCAATTCCGCATCTAACGAAGTTGTTAGTTTATCAGAATTAACTGGTTCAGAAGTTGACATATTTTGGTTTGTGCACATTTGCTTTATGTGGTTGATGTGTAGTTTGGTATATGGGTGTTTAGTGAAAGGTAAAATGTTTGCTAAATGTGCATTTATATACACATGTTTTGGTATGTAATGAGCTGGTCATGAATTAGTACCTTGATATGTAAGGTATATACAACTAAATATATTAGTATTTGAAATACATTTTGGTGTAAAATGGTAAGTTTTGTTAGTTAAGTAACTTGGTCTGAAATAATGCAAACTAGCTTCGTAAACCTTGAGTACAATTGTGCATATAAGTTAGTTATATATATGAATATATTGAATACATGAACATACATGTTATAATATGTTATTTGAGGTGCTTAAAAGAATATTTGTGGTATGTGAAGATATTATATATTTAAGGCATGAGTCTAGCTTGTTTTGAATGTCTTGTTATGGCTTGTTGTTGTGTAAAAATGTTGGACTAGGTTGAAGACAAGTTGGGTGAGAAATGTGGCTTGGAAATGGCCTATTTTCATCCACACGGGCAGAGACATGGTCGTGTGTCTCAACCGTGTGTGACACACGGCCAGGTGACATTGCTATCTGTCCCTTGTATTATTTTAAAGTAGAGCAAAAAAGAATGTTCACACGGCCTAGCACACGGGCCTGTGACTTGGCCGTGTGACCCCTGCACCTTAATAATATAAGTTAGTATGCTCACACGGTGTAGCACACGGGCATGTGGCTTGGCCGTGTGACTTAAGTCAGAGAGCTCACATGTTTGGACATGACCGTGTGTCCCTATTTCGAATGTCCACACTGTTTTAGACACGAGCGTGTCTCTTGACCGTGTGAGACACATGGCCTGACCACATAGGCGTGTGTCCTCTGCACCTTTGAAAAGTATTGAATGTTTTCTAAAAAATTTTCTTAGTACCCGATTAAGTCACGACTTGTTTCTAATGTATATTTTGGGTCTCGAGAGCTCGTATAAGGTACTTTAAACTTGATTTTGATTGATTTCTGGTATGAATGCTAAATAAAATGAAATGTCTATTAATTGATCTGTAAATTCTAGTAATACTCCGTAACCTTGTTCTGACGTCAAATACGGGTTAGGGGTGTTACATTTATTGGTATCAGAGCTACAATTTAGTTGGTTCTCGGACTGAACGTAGCATATATGAAGTCTAGAAATACAAGCCATTATATAACCTGTGATAGTGTGATATCTCCTGACTCTGATGAGAATTGTTTTATTTATAGATAGAGATGCTTTCCAACCGAGCGAATTCTGATAATGCTGAAAGCAGTACTTAAGCATTTGGTTAAAAAGTTGCTTATGATGAGTAGAGATGAAACTCATAAAGGCATGAATAAATGTTTATAATGATTATGTTGATGATAAATGTTATATTATACGTGTGAATATATGATAATCAAATTTTGAGGCTTTACGACCTCCACCCCCTCACCTGCATGTCTTATACAATGGAATTCATAAGATTTATATTGATTAAGTTCACTGGAATTCATAAGATTTATATTGATTAAGTTCACAAGTGTGAAACCAAAGAGTTCAGTGGTTAAATGATTAATAATGTGGTCAGAATTGAGAATGAGTTAGCAATTAAAGATGGTTTTAGAAGAGATATCAGATTATTCTGAAGATTATTCAGGATATACAATGTTATTATTAAGGAAGAAGTTATTCACAAGTAATCGACTTATTCAGGTATGGTATTTAAAGAACGGGTTAATCGAAATTTCTTCTGAATTGATTTCTTTAGTGATTGGGATAATGTGGAATCATTAATAATTATAGTAGTCAGTGGGATAGTGTTGAAATTGCAAAGATATCTAAATGCAACTATTATAGTCTGTTATCTGGCAGTAGTTTCTTCTGGGTATTCTATATGTTCTTTTATCCTCAGAAGTATATGCAACTGTTTATTTTCAAATGTGATTCTTATCATATAGAAAGGATGGCTAATCATAATATTAGATGAAAGTATTGTTAGTCTGGTTAATTTATGATTGGCATTACTCTATCTTTCTTTGGCATTTTAATCTATTATGTTTGATAGAAGACTTGATGATACGACTCATATGATGCTATTTTCTACTTCTACTGGTTGAAGCTCTAAATTACATATATGCAATTTATATTGTCTCTATCACGACTGTTTCTAGTGCGTATGAGAGATATTATTTTTTTGGACTTTCTCTGGTATATCATCAATCTTTTTATCATTCAATATGGTTTTTATTCTCAAAAATTTAGTATAGCTTCACATCTTGGATTTCATTATCTTGTATTTCAAACATGGTTCATCTGTAAAAGATATTCATTGGCCAGAGGTAATTACATTTATTACTATTATAAATCTTGGTTTGATCATGGGAGCTCAGTGATATGGACCCCAAATTATAGAAGTTGTATTATTGCACTGGTTGTTATTGGGACTACTTTCGGTTTTCCTCTTCTATTTTGGAGTGCACTATTGATGTTGAGGTATTGTTCTATTTATACGATTGAAACGTTGATCCTATTATAGCACTATGGTTTTTAAATTATCTGATGGTTATGGCTTCGGTATAATTCAAAGCTTCAATATTAATAATTGAAATAACTTTATTATACATAATCCATCACTAGCTTTCGTGAAAGGGTTGACATTGACAAAAGTGTAGATGGTGGAAGATCGAGCTTAAACTGGTATATTTGTTTTCATTCCTCAGGTAATCTTGATTAATGCCAACAAGTTAAAACAGGATGTTATGTTTCGTTTAAGTTAATTTAGTTTTTAAGGATATTTGATTAGTACTCTGAGAGAATTGTGATAGATTGTATGTCTGGGTTGTCTTGACAACAAGAAGAAATGATTATTCTGAAATGTTATTATCTGATAGATGAAATTGACTCAGTTATTTTAATTAGGGTGAGTTATTCATTTTAAAAGTTAATTGAGTTATACGTATTTGAGTCTATTCTCAGGTCCAGGAATAAATTTTGTGCATTCACTGGTAAATAGACGAACAGTCAGAATGAGAAATTTAGATTCTAGAAGACTTGATAGATAAACATATCTATCAGGTTATATCTAATCGAGAAATGTTATTATGGGTTAAAGCCGTCTCGATTATTGAAGTTATCGCATTTGTGTAAAATTATATTGCTTGACACTTTCTTGGAAAAAAAAGGAGCAAATATCAGTTGAAAGTTACATATGTAACTACGTTAGAAGCATTAGTCAGAGTTTGATAATTCGAGTTTCTTGTTTATGATTTGTTAGATGATCACTTTGAATTTCTCGGTAATTGAATTGCTGATGATAAAGTTGTGACAGGAGAACAACATGACTGTTCAGTTAAACTTGGTATAGTATCAAGTTTTGATATGACTTCTAATACGAGTTCTGAGTCGAAATGAGTTATGATGGACTTATATGTGGTTTATCATTAAGAAGAAAATAGAAAGACTCGACTTGATGAATTTTATCAAGTGAGAAATTTTGAGGACGGAATTTTTTTAGGGGAGTTGTAATAGCCCGAGTTTCAGTGGTGTCAGAAACAGTAGTTTGAGGCCACCAAATTCAATGAGTAAGCTCGTAAAATTTATTATTTAATATTTATGAGTCAAATATGATTTTAAAAATATTTTTGTATTGGTAATTTATGTCTTATAATGAATTATTACGATTGAGTGATAAAACCTAGTTCAAGTGGTTTTAGAAAATGAGGTCAAGGGACCTCTTTTTTGTAAACCGAGTCGTAAATACTTTTATAAATATTTACAGAGTGTCATTAAGATAGTATTAAAGTTTCATTGTAAAATTTTAACGTTTCGACATTTAATTAATTACAAAGGACTAAATTAAAAAGGTGAAAAACTTGCTAATTATAATAATAAAGTGACTAAATGGCTTAATTGATAAATGAGGGAGGACTTAAGAAATAATTATTCCAAAATTAAAAGGGTGAGGCTACATAAGGATAGAAAATAATACAAAAGGCCATTCAATGGCAAAATGGTAAATAAGTTCAAATTAAAAGAAAACAAATTAGATTTAAAGGTGTTCTAGACATTTCTTCCTCAATTTTGATTCAAAAATAGACATGGGAGATCTTCTTAAGCTGGTTCTTCAATTTTGCTTCATATTAAGATCGAGTGGAAAATTGATGAAAATGGAAAATTACTAAAATGCTCCTGAATCTTAATATTTCTGCAATTTAGTCATGTTTCGTATAACTAAATTGTATACTTATGTGCTTGAATTGAATGTTATGTATGTGAATTTTTTAATTTTCATGTATGAAAATCAATCACATATCTGACAATGTCCAATAAGTATAAAGTCCCTATTAAACAAATAAAATTCGATGGATACAGGGTTCCCGGATTGGTTGTGGTCCTGCATATGTTGCGAACACACCACAACTCGAAAAGGCGTCTCGTTAATAGCTCTCATGAGCATCTCGATATTTGGTTCTCACAAGCTTCCCATTATGTGGTTCTTGCGAGCTTTCCGTTAATAGCTCTTCGGAGCATCTCGATTGGTTGTGATCCTGCATGTGTTGTGGGCACACCACAGCTCTTATGGCATCCCGATATATGGCTCTTCGTGAGCTTCCTGATTAAAGGCTCATTGTGAGCTTCCTGATTAATGGCTCTCCAGAGCTTTTCGATATGGCTCGCTTAAACATCCCAACATATGGCTATCCGGAGCTTCCCGTTAATGGCTCTTCAGAGCTACCTGTTATTGGCTAGCATGAGCTTCCTGATTATGGCTCTTATAAGCTTCTCGTTATACAACCCGAATAAGCTTCCCGTTATATGGCTCAAAAGAGCTTCCCGTTTATGTGCTTGTATAATCATTCTCGAATGTGAATTGACAGATTACAATTTTGTACACTTAATGTGTACCACCCGAGTATCCATTGATATTTTAAATGATTCAATGAGCAAAATTTTGATATGAAACAATATGAGTACGAAATGAATTATTACTCGTATATGCTTGAAATACATGAAACTGATATTACATGACATGTTGAAATATGAGATAGAAGATACATGTGTATGAAACTTGCCCGATGACTAAGTACATTAGTAATTACAAACTATTACCGAAAAATATATATACTGAAATACATGGAAATGATGGTACATGGTATATTGATATAAAGAAATGCATGATATATATTTATGAAGAAACAATAAGAGAATGATATGCATAATGATATGTACATATGTGAATATCTTTTAGATGTTGATACAAGTAAATTATGTAAATTGATGCCAGTAATAAACTCAAATGTGACATGTTGAGAAAATAAGTTTATCAATGTTGAATTTATATGGAATATGTGTAAGTACGCTAACAAGTGTTGTTGTTAATGCTTAGACAAGTGCCAAACTATTAGTTGAGGGGTTATATGTTTATATACATGATGCATTGAAATGGTAAGTACTCAAGAGAAAATATGCAAGTGTTTGTGAAAGAGTGGTAAGGTTTAAATTCTGTAATTTCTTATGAAACGACTTATCATGGGATTAGTTCAAGAAAGGTTATGGTTAAATGCACTAGCTTGTGACTATGGTTGAATATTAAGCTTATGACTTGTGTGTTATGCACATGGAATGAGTGTGAAAAAGTAAATAATTGCAAACGAAGATAAAGAAATTTAGAAGAGTTTAAAGTTGTTTAAAATCCTACTATGGTAGGATAACATGTAAAAGTAATATTGTGGATTTATTCATCTTGTGAGTCGATGAATATAGCTTCATGAGTATCACGGTATCATTATTGGATTATTCATAATATGAATAAATTTCATATTTGAAATGAATTGATATGATTAAAGTTTATACGAGCTTATTAAACATTTATTGCTTACAAATTTATTTTTCTTTACTTTTCAGATAATCAAAAGTTCGGTCAGGTTGGAAGCTTGTCGAAGCTATATCACACTATCCATCAATTTTATCGGTACTTTCAAATGTTTTGATTATGGTTATACTGACATGTACAGGTTATTTTGTCTAATCTTGGCTTATATATGTTTTGCTAAAATTAGCCATTCATTTGACTTGTGTTTAGACATATTTTGGTTTGTGCACATTTGCTTTATGTAGTTCATGTGTGGTTTGGTTTGTGGATGTTTAGTGAAAGGTAAAATGTTAGCTAAGTGTGCATTTATATACACATGTTTTGGTATGCAATGAACTGGTCATGAATTAGTACCTTGATATGTAAGGTATATATAACTAAATATGTTAGTATTTGAAATACATTTTGGTGTAAAATTGTAAGTTTTGTTAATTAAGTAACTTGGTTTGAAATAATGCAAACTAGCTTGGTAAACGTCTAGTACAATTATGCATATAAGTTAGTTATATATGTGAATATATTGAATACATGAACATACATGTTATATGTTTTTTGAGGTGCTTGAAAAAATATTAGTGGTATGTGAAGATATTATATATTTAAGGCATGATTCTAGCTTGTTTTGAATGTCTTGTTATGGCTTGTTGTTGTGTAAAAATGTTGGACTAGGTTGAAGACAAGTTGGGTGAGAAATGTGGCTTGGAAATGGCCTATTTTCGTCCACACGGGCAGAGACATGGTCTCGTGTGTCTCAACCGTGTGTGACACACGGCCAGGTGACATTGCCATGTGTCCCTTGTATTATTTTAAAGTAGAGCAAAAAAGAATGTTCATACGACCTAGCACACGGGCCTGTGGCTTGGCCGTGTGACCCCTGCACCTTAATAATATAAGTCAGTATGCTCATACGGCCTAGCACACGGGTGTGTGGCTTGGCCGTGTGACCTAAGTTAGAGAGCTCACATGTTTAGACACGGTCGTGTATACCTATTTCGAATGTCCACACGGCCGTGTATCCCTATTTCGAATGTCCACATGGCCTTAGACACGGGCGTGTCTCTTGACCGTGTGAGACATACGACCTGACTATACGGACGTGTGTCTTCTGCACCTTTGGAAAAAATTGAATGTTTTCTGAAAAATTTTGTGAGTACCTGATTAAGTCCCGACTTGTTCCTAATGTATATTTTGGGCCTCTAGAGCTCGTATAAGGGACTTTAAGCTTGATTTTGATTGATTTCTGGTATGAGTGCTAAATGAAATGAAATATGTATTAATTGATTTGTAAATTTCAGTAATATTCTGTAACCTTGTTCTGATGCCAGTACGGGTTAGGGGTGTTACAATTCTATTGCACGGTTTGCCCACACAACCATGTGATCCACCCACATGTCCTTAACCTTCCCACATAGGCAGGAGACATGGTTGTGTAAACACTTTTTGTATACTTTTCCCATCTTTTTTTATCTAGTTTCAATTTGATCCCTATGAGTTTTCGGGTTGGTTTTAAGTTTTTGTAAGCTTGATATTAACCTAAAATTGTTTGAACTACATGATGTATTTACTAACGTGATGGAATGGTATTTAATTAATGATTTTAAAGTATAATTTTTATTTAATTGTTTGATTTTTGTTTGTAGCATCCTATTGCTCGGGTTTGACGAACAGACTGGGTAAGGGATGTTATAGTAGAGGTTAATCTAAGAGACTTAATGATGCTCTATCGGCTTATCGAATGACATTTAAAACTCTTTTAGGGATGTTTCCCTATCAATTAATGTTTAGAAAATCCAGTTATTTATCTTTAGAACTTGAGCATAGAGCTTATTGGGCTTTTAAGAAACTCAATCTAGATTTAAATATTGCAGGAGAAAAAATGATGTTGCAACTTGATGAATTAGGAGAACTGCGAATGTTCTCCTATGAAAATGCCAAAATTTTTTAAGAAAAAACTAAGGGATGGCATGACAAGCACATCCAATACCGTGAGTTTGGAATAGGGCAGTAAGTGCTATTGTTGAACTCTAGATTGAGCTTGTTTCCTGGAAAATTAAAATCTTAATGGTCTGGACCATTTACTATAAACCGAGTATATCTTTACAAAGTAGTAGAATTGCAAGATGGAAAAGAAGGTATGTTCAATGTGAATGAACAAAGTTTGAAGCACTAATAAGGCAGTGAAGTTGAGCGGAATAAAACATTTATACTCTTTTTGAAAAATTTCTATGAATTTTTGATTTATAAAAAGAAAAAAAATATAAAAATAATCTTCATTTAATAAATAATACTAAAAAGTAAGGTGAAACCCTAATTAATTTGACCTAAGTTAAACTAGGGTTTACTCTTATATATTAATACTTTTGTAACACCCCTAACCCATATCCGTCGCTGGAATAGGATTACGGAGCATTACTAGATTTTACAGATCAAATACAGATAACTAGTATCATTTACTATTCATACCCGAAATCAAACATATTCAATCATATTGTCCCTTATATGGGCCATTGAGGCCCAATTTATACATTAGAAACAAGTCGGGATTAAACCGAGAACTCAGAGAATTTTTCCCAAAATTTCAAAATTTTCTTTAGGTGCAGGGGACACACGCCCGTGTGGTCAAGCCGTGTGGGCATTCAATGTGAGGCACACGGTCGTACCCCAGCCCGTGTCCATACCTGCGTAACTCTCTGACTTAGGTCACGCGGCCAAGCTACAAACCCGAGTGCTAGACCATCTGAATAATTTAATTTGCAATAATTAGGTGCAGGGGTTACACAGCCAAGACACACGCTCGTGTGCTAGACTATGTGTCACACACAGTTGAAACACGTTCCCGTGTCTCCACTCGTGTGGGCAATTTGGAGCATTATGTTTCTCAAATTTTAAGATGCTGGGGACACGCGGCGAAAACACATGCCCGTGCGCATGGCCGTGTGTCACACACGGCTGAGACACACGCCCGTTTCTCTAGCCGTGTGGACAAAAATAGGCCATTTTCAAGGGAACTTTTCTCACCCAATTTGTCTTCCACCTACATCAACACTTGAATACATTCACCAACCATTTCATAACATTAAAATCAAGCCAAAACTAAATTTTTATGCATGATATATTATCTCATATGTTCAAGTATTAAAACTTACCAAAAACAGACTTATACTTATACTCATATTTTATCAATTATGCTAACTCAAAACCATTCATTAATAGGTTTATATACTTCCCATCATATAACCATTTCAAAACACATTAAACATGATAAGGCCTTATATAATTACATCAATATATGCCTAACACTAGCCATTCCAATGGCTAGCTACAACCAAAACATTATCATGTCAACATTGGCTAATTAACCTATACATGACATTATAATTAAAATTAGTTTTCTAGTTGTACCCAAAATGAGTCGAGGGATAGTGTGAGGATGCTCCGACTAGCTTCCAACCTTTACGAGCTACCGAGTACTATAAAACAGAGGAAACAAAATAGGGTAAGCATTTTATGCTTTGTAAGCTCGTATAATGAGAAATTAACTTACCATTCATGTTCATTTAAAGTAAGCATACAAATCAATTTAATCAATAACCTAAACACACATACATCCTCATCAAACATGTTAGTTATGTAATTCACATAAATACCAAGAAACATGAATAAGCTCATCAATATTCCATTTCCACATACATGTATTTATCACTCCAATTGTCCAATGAACATGTACATACCATATCTTTGTGTTTCAAGTATTTCTCATAGTAATTCATCTTGAATTCATATCATCTCATACCGAAACTTTACCCGTTGAATCATTTAAAATATGAATGGATACATGGGCAGTACACACGAAGTGTACAATACGATAAATCCGTCAACTCATATTCGGGAGTGCTTATAAAAGCACATAAATGGGAAGCTTATCTAGGCTAAAATAGAAATGTCATAAAAGCCATATTCAGGAAGCTCATGTGAGCCTATAATAGGTAGCTCCGAAGAGCCATTAATCGGGAAGCTCCAGATAGCAATATATCCGGAAGTTCAAGTGAGCCATATCGAGAACCTCTGAGGAGCCAATTAACGGGAAGCTCACAAAGAGCCTATGATTGAGAAGCTCATAAGAGCTAAGGTGTGTCCACAACACATGCAGGATCACAACCTATCGGGTTGCTCTGAAGAGCTATTGACGGGAAGCTCACAAAAACCATATAACGGGAAGCTCATGAGAGCTAATAATGGGATACTCTTTCGAGTTATGGTGTGTCCGTAACATAGTAAGATCACAACCAATACAGGAGCCCTGTATCCAATCGAATTTCATGCATTACAACGGGATTTCATATTTATCGAGTATCGAAAACATGGAAATACACAATTCACATACACAACATTTAATTCAAACATATAAATGTACACAATTTAATTACACGAACTTACCTCGACACTTGCTCGTGTAACAAAATCTACTGATTTAATATTTTTTCCTTTCCTCGATCTAACTCCTTATTTGATCTCTCTGGATCTATATAAATAAGTTTAACATCAATTTAATACATTTCATATTCAATTTAATCCAATTCACATTTTAGGCAAAAGTACCATTTTACCCCTATACTTTTGATTAATTTTGATTTGGTCGTTAGGCTCGAAAAATGGAATTCATGAAATTTAATCTTCATTCTAAGCCTAGAATTTTTTACACACAATAATAGCAATCCCATGAATTTCATAAAATTTAGATTTTTAATGAATTCAACATCTTTTAAATTTAATCCTAAATCATGTTTTCTTCAAAATTATTCAATAAAACACTTTTAAATACCCATCAACACCTCAAATTCATCATCTAATAACTAAAATCATATGAACTCATCAATGGTAACCTCCAAAATTTTCAATAAAATCAAAAACCAAGGTAAAGGTTAATTGGACCTAATTATAAAAATCACAAAAACATAAAAAATTCAAGAAACAGGTGAGGATTTTGACTTACATGAAGCAAAATTGAATAACTAGCTTAAAACCCTTTTCAATGTCCTTTTTTTAAAACTGAAAATGATGATGAAATGTCTAGAATTCTTTAATTTTCATTTGTTTCTTTAAATTTGGCAAATTTCCAATTTTGCCCTTATTTCACACCATTTTTGTCATTTTTAAGCCTATGCCACCTCAGCCAATTACTTTAGGCATATTTATGCCTCAAGTCCTTCCTTATTTACCATTTGAACAATTTAATCACAGTTTCTTTTAATTATCAAGTTTTGTAACTTTTTCAGTCTAGTTCTTTTTAACAAATTAGACATGTAATTGGTGAAATTTGTTAACGAAAATTTCATACAACATTCTTATTATACCATAGACCACAAAATATTATTAAAATAAATTTTCTTCTGACCTCAAATTTTTAGTCCCTAAACCACTATTTTGATTTCACTGAAAACGAAAAGTTACAACTTTGCCTTGTTAGTTTTATTTCTATAGGTGGCTGTCAATTTTCTTTCTTTCTCTCTTGTCGCCCCTCTATTCTTTTCATCCCACCACAGCTCTTTTTCTTTCTCTCCTCTCCATCTCCACTATCATCTCTTCTTTTCTTTCCCCATTGTCCACTTTTTTTCTCTCCACTGTCGTTTTCTTCTTCTGTTTCTACCACCGCGATTCACCTTCTTTCTTTTCCCTTCCATCGATGAAAAATATAGTAAGTAGCCTTTCCATTCAGTAGCCACTATTGACGCCACAACCAACAACAACCATCCACCTTTTGGCAACCTAAGGCAACACCTTCACCATCGACAACCCTTCAAAACTGCCTAAACACTTACCTGTGGCAAACAACCCTTTAAGGGTCCACGATTTCATCAATTTTCAAATACCGAAAAACTCAATTTTGTGCATGAATCTCTAGTGCCACATTCATTAGTGTTAATTATTTTGACAATTACTATGTATCGAAAAAGGAAAAATATATGTTATTTAGGTTGATAAATACCAGCCTTGGATTCGATCTTCATGTGCGAAAGCAAGATTTATCAGAATATTCAAGAAGAAACCAATGCTTTGGGATAAAGGATTTTCACTTTCTAGTGATGATGATTCCACTGTGTCGATATTTGTTCAGAAAATCATGGAGAAACAAGGTTGGCAACTATCCTGTGATGCTAGATCTGCTTTAGATGAGAATAATGTTCAAGAATTCTACTCACATCTCACTTCGCCTTTAATAACTGTTGGGAAATGTGCCCATATTGTAGTAAATAAAGTTTTCAATTTATTTGAACGATGAATAAATAAATTAAGTTAATTTCACATTTCACTATTACGTCTTTTGTATTTTCTGTCTTTTATATTTTTCAAGCATAACGAAATTGTGACAAGCAAATATTAGCTCATTCATTGTCTAAAGTTCAAACTGAAGATAACTGACATTGTAAGAACGTTTACATTGCAAGAAAGATAACTTACTTTAGTAGATAATCTAAATGAGACTGTAATCTTGTAAAAGAATCAAAGTGAGCATTTGATTCAAATACTGAGAAGGATCATTATGTCATCTACAATTCCAATTAGGGAGATGGCTAGTCTTGGCTATCGGAGCAATTGACTCCATGAGTAAAGATATAGATGTATTCATTGGTAGAATGATACATTGGATTGGACCTAAGATGAATTAATTCTGAATCCATTTGTGAATTAATTCACTTGCGACGTTCATGGTGTGATTTACCTAAATCCAGAGTTAGTCACTGACCATGCGTATGCAACTCATGTGCTTTGATATAAGTGGAGGCTAATGCTTTAAAGATGATCGAGCCCATAGCCGATATGTTGGGTATATGACTTGTGTATGGCATGGCTTTACTAGCAACAATGGAATTAACTCAAAGGAATAAAATAGAATTGTATTGAGTGAACGGATTTAACTCAAAGGAATTGAGGATATCATACGAGGGTAACACACACATGACGAGGTTATTGGATAAAGCAGTTGGATGAATTGCTTTCATAAAGAGTATACAATAATGAGTTTTCAATCATGATACTTCTTGTGGACTGACTCCATGATTAAGTAATTACAAATTATCGGAACAATGCTTCTGGACATAATTTCAATCACTAAAGCCTAATTGTATATGTCCAATTGGTCCCTTTGCTAGCTCAACAAAGCTTGATTGGACTTAATTTGAATCAAAAGAAAATTCTGCGACTTTGAGAATAATTTGAGTCATTTTATTCGACGTGGAATTAAATTAGGTGGTTGTAAGAATTGTTCAACTAGAGAATTTGATTAAACAATTTTCTTGAAAAATTAATTTGGAAGATCTAAGTGATTTTTGGAAAAATTAATTTTGATCAAGTAAAATTAAATTAATCAAATAAATTAAAATTAATATTATATTTTTGAAAGTTAATTTTCAAGTCAGACAATTGGCCCAATGGGTAATTGAACTTGAAAATTGGACTTGAGATCGTAAATTGGTCCTGGGAGCTCAAAACCTAGACAAAGACCCAAAAACTAGTCGAATCAGGCCTGGTATGTGAAATCGGGTTGATGGTCCAATCGATGGCTAGATCAAACCGGTCGGGTCGTCATTGACCCGGATCGAATCAACAACAATGAACCGCTCTTGGGTGTCAGAAGGTGTCGCACCTGCATCATCGACACCTGTGTGTGCCGATGGTGGCGGTTGGTCATTTGTGGTTGAGGAGTGGAAGAATTACACTCCTACTGGGACTCTACCAAAGAATTTGATTTCAAATTAATTATTCCAAAAATAATATTATTTTAATAGTTTAATATTAAATTAAATTTAATACTTATCTTAATAGTATTTTATTAATTTAATATTAAAGCGGTTATCTTAATATTAAATTTAATTTAATGTTTATCTTGTAGATAAACATTCTATTATTTTAATAAAATCTAATATTAAATTTAATCTAATATTTATCTTGATAAATATTATATTAATTTAATATTAAAGTGGTTAAGTTTAATCATAGTTGAACTCTCTAAACTTTCCCTATATAAAGACAGTCTTGGGTCATCTACGTTGTCTCAAATTCAATTCTTTTTGTGACATCAAATACTTTAGGCTTTTGTGATCCGTGAAGAAATGACATTTTTCTCCGTACAAATAGTGTCCCCAGATTTCTAAAGCAAACACAATAGCTACAAGATCTAAATCATAAGTAACGTAATTTTTCTCGTGTGGTTTCAACTGATGGGAAGCATAAGCTGCCACTTTGCCTTCTTGCATCAAAACACAGCCTAAACCATTCAGTGAAGCATCACTATAAATCACAAATTCTTTACCGGACTCAGGCTGAATCAACATAGGGCCTCAGTCAATAACACTTTCAACTGATCAAAACTTTGCTGACACTTTTCAAACCATTCAAACTTGACATCTTTCTGCAGTAGCTCCATCAACAGTGGGGAAATCATCGAAAACCCTTTTACGAATCTCCGATAATATCCAGCTAAACTAAAGAAACTTCAAATATCTGAAACATTTTTCAAAGGTTTCCAATCTACAATAGCTGATATTTTATTCGGATCCACTCCAATACCATCCGCCGACACCACATGTCGCAAAAATCCAACTTCACGGATCTAGAACTCACACTTGCTAAACTTAGCAAATAACTGTTTCTCGCGCAAGGTCTGCAAAATTATTCCAAATGCTATGCATGCTCAATTACATCTCGGGAATAGATTAGAATATCATCAATGAATATAACTACAAATCTGTCTAGATACGGTCAAAATATTCTATTCATCAAAACCATAAACACAGCAAGTGCATTGGTTAAACCAAACAACATAACTAAAAATTAATAATGTTCGTACCTGGTTCTAAAAAGAGTCTTCGGCACATTCAAATCTTTAATCTGTAACTGATAATATCCAAAATGGAGATCAATTTTGAAAATATTGTCGCACCTTTCAATTGGTCAAACAAATCATCAATACATGGCAAAGGATATTTGTTTTTGATGGTCACTTTGTTAAGCTGTCTATAGTCGATACATAATCGCATTGACCCGTCCTTTTTCTTAACAAATAATACAGAAGCACCCTAGGGAGAAAAAAATAGGCCAAACAAAACCTCTGTTTTTCAATTCTTGCAACTGTGCTTTCAACTCTTTCAATTTTGTAGGCGCCATTTTATACAAAGCTATCGATATAAAAAAAGCTCCCAGTACAAATTCAATAGCAAATTCAACCTTTATGACTGGCGGTAACCCTATTAACTCTATTAGGAACACATCTGAGAATTCACAAACAGTCAAAACTAACTCTAATTTCAATTTTGAAGCATTGGAATCAAATATATAAGCTAGCATCACAGCCCTTTCTGACATAATTCGAGCTCACATAGCTGAAATCATATTAACTGTACCATCAAATCTATTAGATTCAGCCCAGATTATTTCACTGTTCTGACATTTCAATAAAATTTTCTTTCGTCTACAATTCACAACAGCATCATGCAGAGTCAACTAATCTATACCAAGAATTACATTGAACTCATCAAATGGTAATAGCATCAAATCAGCCAGAAAGTTGCAATCCTGAATTATCAGGGGATGATTTCTACAAACCTTATCAACTAACACATACTGACTAAAGCATTAGTTACTTTGATCCCAAATTTAGTTGGCTCATAAGGTATTTTCTTATCCGACACTAATGTTGTGCATATATATGAGTGTGTTGACCCTGGGTCATTCAAAGCATTAACATTAGTATCAAAGATAAAAAAATATACAAGTAATCACGTCAGGTGCTGAAGCTTCCTCATGAGCACAAACTGCATAAGCCCTAGCTGGTGCCCAAGTCTCAGATCTAACTGTAGAATCTTTCATTCCACTTTGACTATTCCCCACCTTATTGTTGTTTCTGGATGGTCGCCCTCTTGCAACCGTGTTACTCGAACGAGTGTTCTGAGCTTTCTCTCTATTAGATCTTTCAGGGCAGTCTCTAAGGAAATGGTCATAGGAACCACATTTGAAGTACGGTCCATCTCTCAATCTGCACTCCTCAAAATTTCATCTATTGCACTATTGACGTTCAAGTTTATTATTTCGAACAGCCTCCACACTTGCTACAAAAGTAGCCTGAGGTCTCAAATTTGAATGTTGCTTTCGTTTATGTCTTCCCAAGAATCCTACTGAAGCTAAAATACGACTGTGACATTCCTTTGATTTCTTCAATGGAGACAAAATGATTTTCTCATAGGTCATTTACCAGTGTCACGAGACTCTAAATCTGTCTTTTGTTTTAGATTTACTAAGTTCTTCGGCTTTATGTGCCCGATCTACTAAAACCATGAATTATCCCAACTAACAATTTGATATATTTGTTTAGACCATCTTGAAACCGAGTGCACATAACAGCTTCTATTGGTATGCATTCCTGAGCATACTTCATGAGTCGCACGAATTCTCTTTCATACTTGGCTATAGTCATACAACCCTATTTTAACTTAATGAACTCTTTTTGCTTCTTATCAAGATACCGCTAACTAACATATTTCTTTCTAAATTTTGTCTAAAAAAATTCCAATTTACACGATCCTTTGGCATCTCTGCAATCAAAGTATTCCACCACTGATACGCTGAGTCTTTTAACAAAGATACCACACATTTAAACATTCAATGGGAGAACAAGACAGTTCATCAAAAACCCTCCAGTATTTTCTAACCAGTATTCAGCTTTTCCAGGATCACCTTCAGGTGTTCTAGGAAACTCATCAACCTCGTACTTACAAATTTTATCAACTAGAGGCTTGCTTACACGTACATGTTCGAAACCTTGAGGAATAATGGGGAAAGGTTGAGGTACGAGAGGGGGTGGAGGTTGTTGAGCAATAAGATTTGTTCTAACGAACTCAAAGAACCACCCAGACATCATTTGGAAAAAGGATTCTTTCGCTTCACTTCCCCGACCATCAGCTATGGGCCCACTATTAGCTTCTCCGCGTGGAGGCTTGCGCAGTACTTTCAACTTCATCAGAATCAACTTGGTTGGATGACATCTGTTATCTATACAAAAACATAATTCATTTTAAGTCTGGAGATATCAGACTATCAAAGCTTATATAATGGCATGTATTTCTAGACTCCATACATGCTACTTTGAGTCAGATAATTGACTAAATCGTTGCTCTGATACCATTAAATGTAACACCCCTAACCCATCTCCGTCATCAGATTAGGGTTAAAGAGCATTACCAAAAAATCAAAACAATTGGAAAAAAAGTTAACAAATTTGGGGTCATAAGGTCGTGTGGCCAGGCTGTGTAACAATCGAAAAACGAGACACATGGCCGTGTCCCAGCCCATGTCTTCACTAGTGTAATTCACTGATTTATGTCACACGGCCGTGTCGTAAGCCATGTGCTAGACTGTGAACTCTATGAGTTGCAACACACGGCCATGCCACAGGCCGTGTTGCTAGGCCATGCCTGTCACATGACCATGTGACAACCCGTGTCCCGAGGCATGTGATCTATAAATTGACCCTAAATTCAAGCCATTTCAAGGCCAAAACACACCTAACCAACCATCCCATTTGTGTACACATTCAAGGGATTTAAACATCATTTAAACACACCTAAACATACCATTTCAAACATCCTTTTTCATCTAATCAGTATGCCAATCAAAGGCACCACATTTGTATCAATACATCATTCATCAAATCAAAGCAACATAGTCACATTTCAAGCATAGAACCTAGCTCTTTTATCTACCAAAAGATATTTTATATGACCATTTACATGCCATCACAAACATACCAAAAGGTCTTATTACAAACACATAAAAGTGGCCAAAATGACCTAACTTGGCAAGTTTCCAAAGCTCACCAAAACAAACATAAACTTCAAAAGCATATATAAACCAAATCATCCATTACACATTCAAAAAATACCATAAATAAGATCGTATACATGCCATCTATAAGCTTCGCCAAAATGCACCCAAAAACTACCGAAATGGTTACTAGATACTATGATTGATCCCTGAAAAGCTTCCAACCGATCAAGCTTTCGATAATCTATAAAACAAAAGAAAATAACTACGTAAGCAACTAATACTTAGTAAGCTTGTATAAACTTAAACAAAACTTACCATTTCATTAGCTCAATTTATAAAATAAGTATAATGTCATTACCAAGACTAGAAGCTTAGTAAAAGCCTATACAAGCATCAATAAACTCACAAGTTAGTAAGTTCATCAATGATACATATGAATTCAATCATATAGTAAGTAGATTTCATATACACATCATTTAACTCATCAACCTTCTCATAAGATCATGAATCATTTCAATTGTATACTTACCATGTTGTTTCCTTTACTTTCTTGTTGAACCATCTAGAATTACATCAGATACTCGGGAATGCTCACACATAGTGGGCCTTTCCATATAATCATAACCTTTCCTTTTAAATAGTGCTCACACGAGCTTTGAAATAGGCCTGCTCACACGAGTTGTGGGTCAGAATGTTAGCTACACGATGCAAATCACACGATCTATGGAGAATCCGCAAGAAATGTAGGACCTCAGCCATCGGTAGGACATTCAAGACCAGCACCCGAAACATGAAATCCCTAATGTCATGTCATTCGTATCCTAAGAATTCTTAAGGCTCAAACGAGATTCGTTATACGTAAATTATTCATGCATTTTTACATATACAATTTCAAGCCCGTTTATATTAACACAACATAGCAAATAATTAATTTAGCTAACATTAATACGATCATAATTCATACTGACTTACCTCGATAACTTTGGTCGTAGAAGTAGAGTTGAACACTAATCCGAAGCTTTAGCCTTTCCTCGATTTAAGTTTGGTTGTTGTTCTCTTTATCTAAATAGATAATTTCATTCAATTAAGTACTTCTAGTATTCAATTTAATCCATATTTCATATTTATCTACAATTATAAAATTACCCCTAACATTTTAACTTTTCACAATTAAGTCCTTAAACTTATAAACTAAAATTTAACCATTTTAATCCTCTATAAAAGCTAGCCGAATTTATTAAGGACTCCTACCAACCAACTTAAATCATTATTTCATAATTTTACCATGAAATTTTACTATTTTCACAAAAAATCCCTAAATGCAATTTCATCAAAAATCACTTAACAAAACATGTTTATTTTGCAACCAAGATTAATAATCTATCAAATAACTTCAAACCCTATTAAAAAAACTATGGCAAGCCCCTCAGTCTTTAAAAATTTTGCAATTTAACCCCCGAGCTAGCTAGAGCATAAAAATCATTAAAAACGAGGCATAAAATCATACAATTGAAGAAGAAACTCAAGCTGAAGCTCTCTCTCCTTCAACAATGGTGTATTCGGCCAAAACAAAAAAGAAATAGGGAAGATAATAACATTTACTTAGTTTATTTTACGTTTTCTACTAATTTACTATTTTACCCTTATTAATAATAAAAAAATTTCAAGTAAACCTTATCCATATTTGTCCACTAACTCTTTAAATGGTATAATTACTATATTAGTCCATTAGTTTAAGATTTCATAGCCATTTGACCCTTTTAACTAATAGAATTCAACTTTTACACCTTTTTATGATTTAGTCCTTTTTACACAATTAACCGTTTAAACTTCAAAATTTCTTAACGGCCTTAAAATAATGCCATAGACATTAAATAAATATTAAAATAATAACTCACTCGTCAGAATTGTAGTCCTAAAACCATTGTTTCTGACACCACTGAAAACGGTGTGTTACAGAATTAGTGAAGAACATTATAGTAAAGATACAATTTCTGCTTACAATATTACAAGGGTCGTAGGTGATAATATTAGAAAGATACCTGTAATTCAGCTTGACAGAGAGAGACACAACTGATGATTACAGAGTACAAGAAACCATCGAAAAGCATCTCTAGTGAACCCTACAGAAGTCCCACAGGATGACCTAGTACCTAATTTTACATCGACTCAGTCTTCTACTCCTCTAACGTATTCTGATCATTTAACTATAATGAATTTTTTGCAACACATGTCTTTGCAACTGCAATCATTCTGGAAATCTGCAAAAATTCAAGATGAAGCAAATGGGATTGCGTTTCAAAAGATTTTCATTAGGTTGTTTGATTCTTTACTTGAGTTTCCAGATTCTATTTTTGAGCAATGAAAGCCAAATGATAGATCCGAGCAGGAGAATTCAAAACCTCTTAGACACGATGGTGATGATGTTGAAGTAGAGATAGATTCAAACAATGACGAGTCCTTAAATAAATAAGGGAGTTTTTTTAACTTGGGTTATAAACCTTAGTAAATATTTTTCTTTTCTTCTAGATACTCTTTGGATTTAGTTTAATTTATATTAATTTTACATTTTCTGCAAAATAAAAATTGGTTAAAATATCCTTTTAATAATTTTTTTGAGTTTTTATGTTCTTATTTTGTGTTTTTCTCTAATGATTGTCTCATTTTTTAAGCAACAAGGACATTGCTTCTCTTAAGTGGAGGTGTTGTTGTGTCTAGAGTCATTTTGTTTAAGAAATGGTTTTCTTGCATGGAAGTAAGTGAAAAAATGTTTAATATCAATTAAGTTTGCATGGTTTGTCAGTCCGGGTACAAGTATAAATCTTTTATCTCAAGTATTTTCTTTTTTTAGTAAACGATGAGATTAATGTAATTTTAGTAGTATGTATCAATTGCTTATTTCACCATAGATTTTTTTTTTAATTTTCTTAGAGAATCTAATAATGCAAGAAGGTTTAGTCTTTAGAATTGATTTGATAATCTCTTAAAGGCAAAATCCTAGGAAGTATAGTGGTCTAAAAATGATTTAGGCAAATTTTTATTAGATCGATTAAGGCTTTCAAGCCTAGCTTATTGATTATTATCCCTTGGGAACACAATTTCAGATTTCTGGGTTAATTCTTTCATTTTACCCACAAGTTAAAGCAACTTTTCCTACAATTTTTCTCAACCTTCTTATAGTACCAAACCTTAACCATTGCTTGCTTTAGTTATGCTTGGAAATTTTTGGGGGGAATACAAAGAGGAAGACATGCTCAAATACAATATTATTTCTTCAATTAGTTCTTGTTGAAAAAAAAATGCATATGAGTTGTTTATTTTGAAACACCCTATTTGAAGATGAATCACTTTATGAGGTCTAAGGCACGCTAAGTTGAGGTTGCTAAAAATCCATCTCAATCCATACCATGAACCTAGCCCCATTACAACCCTATAAAAGACCTTTTGATTTAAATCACTAACTATATTAGTCGAGAGGATTTATTAAATTCAAAATATGAAGACCTTCATTAAACTTGAAGAATGATACTTAGTTTAATCTAAGAGATTATAAAGAAATTTAGTGGAAGGTAATTTCATATGTATCTATAAAAAAACATTTAGATCATGATTATACACAAATTATAGGAAACATTTTGATATTTGAGATAAATAACTGTACACAGGTTGTATATTTGCAAGGTTTATTTGAAGACATGAGTTTTCTATTACATATCTACAAGGAAAAATCAATTGACAGGTTTTAGCATTTTTCATCACCCAGGACGAGCAATGATTTAAGCTTAGGGGTGTGATAATTTTAATTTATAGAGTTATCTTAATTACTTTTTAACTTATAATTTATGTAAATTCTGGGTCATTTATAACATTTTCATAGTTATTGTTCATTATTTTGCAATAATTATTTTATTCTATGAAGAACTGTTATTTTAATAAATTTTACGCTAAATACTGTGTTTTTATATGTTTTGAGGGTCCATTTGGGAAATGTCCGGGAAAAGTCACATCTTGGGTAGAGTCGTTAACTTTTTTGAAGTCTTGGGAATTGTCATTGCGGCCCCAAAATGGATTAAAGCCCAACTTGGGAAGACTTAAACACTAATTTGCAGCCCATAAAGGAGAAGAAGCCCAACCGACATGTTTCCAACGACTAGGAAGACTTGGTCTCACTCCATTCCAACACTCCACCTTGAAAGAAGGGGTCAACCAACCACCTAAGGAGGAATACAAGGGGACAAAAACTCTTCTCCTGAAAAAATACAAAATTTGTTCCCTCCTTTCCTATTGCTAAGGGCTGACCACTCAATGGAGAAACAATGGGGATTTAAATTCTAGTTTTAACCTTCGACAATTGGGAACTTCAAGTATAAATAAGAGCATTCATCTCACTTCAAGGGGGCATCCATATCTTGAGAAGAAGTCATCCTTTGAAACCCTAAAACCTTGCCATTATTCTTTCCATCTTTTTCCCACCTCATTCACATCACACACACACACCCCTTCCATCATTTCTTTTCTTCTTCATTCAAGAGAAAAGACACAGATTTGAGAGAGCAAAAACAAGAAGACTTGATAATTGTTAAACTGACAGTCGAATGATATTTTGCATCAGGGGCATAAGAGAATGATTAAGAAAGACCAACATGATAGTGTCAATAGATCCACATAATTGGCTCTGGTTTATCTCATTTTCTCTTTACTTTTGTCAAGTTGACAAACATGATTTTTTTTTATTCTTTTTTTTTCAATTTGAATATTATGGCATAATTGTGTTTGATGCTAGATTGATTTCAATTCTTTGTTTAATATTATTTCTACTTTATTGATATGTTTTGTGCATCAGTTGTTTACTCATGCAAGTAAAATTATGTATTTTCTTCTTGCGATATAAAGTGTTAGAAAGCATTTGAATTAATTATTTCATCAAAACAAGATGGTAATTAGTGGACCCAATATTTGAATGGTGCATGTTTAGTTGTTTATTGATTAATAATCAGATTTGTAATGGTATGTAGCAATATATATTACCTTATATAGCCACTTCTTGAGAAATTTAACTTAGGTTAGTAAATAATTGATTTGCCAACGGATTTACCATAACACTATAAACATAGTTGTAAATACTATTAATTTTAAGGAAAAGTAATTAATTTGGCTCTTTCATGTCATATTTGTTAATCTTGTGATTGTTGTTTTTAATTCTATGATCATATTTTGTTTGACTTGATAATATTTTAGATTTAATCTAGTGACAGTAAATTCAAAACACTTATTATTATTTTCCCTTAACAAATTGTGAGTAATAATTTCATAAATATTTTGCCTTCCATAAACAATCCTTGTGGAGACAATAACTTTTAACTTAATACTTTGTTACTTGTGACGACTGTGTACACTTGCACATAGACTATCCCGACACACTTTTTGGTACTAAAAGCTCTCCTTTTTTATGAAAAGTTATGGAGGGATAGTCCATGATGATATCCCATACCGCAAGATCATTGGCTTGGATGACTAGCATCATCCTAGTCTTCTAATACGAGTAGTTGGCACCATTGAAGTAAGGAGATTTGGAGATAGATTGAGATTCTCTAAGAAAATCTAATCTAGATTTGGACATTATCTTTTGTACATTTATTTGATGAATGTTGAGCTACCTTAAGGATCTTCTCTTGGTTGTTGGACCATCTCTAGAGACTAGCTTTGATACCAATTGTTAGCTCGACTAATCAATTTGAAATCACCAAGAGAGAGGTGAATTGGCTTTTAAAAATTTATGAAAACTTGAAATAAAAGATAGAAAAATTGAACAGAATGAGTTAGAGTGGTTCGGGCCCTATTGCCTTTTCCACTACCTTACCTTTCCACTACTATGAAATTTCCCAAATTCACTAAATTTGACTAACCTTTGAGGATAAGGTTTAACATCACAACTCCCTTTAAGGTTTCTACCCAAACCTTAAGATATAATGCTCTCAAATACTGAAACAAATAAGCAAACTAAGAATTAACCCTTGCAAGATTAGATTGTTTTCCAATTGAGCACAAATGAAACAATAAGGCACTTGAGCTGAATGAATAACAGTGAAAGCACACAAGTTTGTACAAGAAAAGAATGAAAAATTAAGCACAAAGGTTGTTTGATTGAAATTTGAGCTTGGATGATCTCTTTTGTTCTTTTATGACCTTTTGAAGATTGTATTTATACTCCCAAATTGATTTCCAACCATTGTGGATAAAAATACCGGTGCATTTATGTTACCTGCAACAACATAGATCGATACTTTTTCTACAAGTATCAATATGTTAGCATTTAATGCCTAATTTAGTGACCGTTGGAGCCATCAATATCAATACCAAGGGAATTTTATTGATACCAAATAGAAGGTAACGATACCGTATCGATACTTGATAAAAACTTTGAAAGTCAGAATGTCAATTTCGTATCAATACCGAAAAAGGTATCGATAAAAGTGTACCACTATTGATACTTGAAGAAATTTATTGATACCAAGCAAAATGTATCGATACCGTATTGATACTTGGTAAATATTTTGAAAACAGAATGTCATTTTAGTATCGATACCAAAAAAGATATCGATAAAACTGTGAATCGGGGTATGAGTGTCACCCTCACCTGACCCGAACGCTGAATCGGGGTATGAGTGTCACGATTGGATCAGGTTAATGTACATACTTAGAATTCACTAACTTTTAAGATTAGATTGTATTTCCTATTTACTTAAAAACCTATACAACATAGTCTATAAAAAATTAAAGTAAAAGTATATTGTCTTAACTCTAGATTCTAAAGGAGCTATTTGGTTACAACATACTCGTCCCCTTAGTGAAATCTCTAAAGGTACCCCCTTCCTAGGTGCATGACTATTAACTGACGATGATCCTTGATCCAAAATGGTCTGGCTTGGTCCTTCCTCGAGTTCCTTATCCTCTAGATCCTTCAACCATAGGAAAACCCCTTGTATGTTCGAAAGACCTTAGTGATTCTCTACTTTACATTAAAATAGACCCCATCTTGCATGGATTTAAATATAAAGAACTAAACACGATTAACTCCCCTCTTGTATTTTGGGAAATCTTTGTCTATTCAAAGTGGCAGGTTCTGATTTAATTTTCGAACTTATCCAATGACGGATAGATCCTTAAATGATTTTCCCCTGGGTAATACTACAAATCCTTAATCAGTCTTGATGGTTTCTCGTATTCTTACCATATCCACAGACTCTATCCTTTACTTGTATTCTTTCATCCAGTTGTTCCCGGTGTGGATTCTTCCTACCACCATGTCCTATTAAAGCAACCCTTCAGCCTATTCTCCTAAATACCTTAGGTATGTACCCCTTGGCAGTCATTCCTAATCTATTTAGTCTATGGTGGACTCTTTTCCTTATCATAATTCTATATGACTTGCTCACATTCCATCTGTTGACACGACTAAAGAGATCCCAAGCCACTTTGGCAGACCAATTCAAACTTCGTTTAAATAGTGGTTGGTTACTTTCTTGTACTCCACTTAGGTCACATTACCTTACCCTCAAGCACAGCATGACCTTCTGCTACAGGCCGCAATGGCCCATAGTACTTAGCCCACTATATCTAAGTGGCTATCTAAGTTCACGATTTCTCTTTCATAACATTTCTCCACGAAATTAGTCATTTGGCTGATACTTCCTTAATAGTTTCCCCTTAAAGAAGAATAGTCTTAACAGACATATCTATCACTTGATGTTTCCTCTTTTTTTGGTAACTCTCTCTATTAGGGTTCTAACTAACCCCTCCTTTCATTATGGATTAATCGGTATACTTTCGATCAACCACCAGCATTTATGGTTTCTCAAGCTTCCTTTGAAGATTCTTAATGGTGAATCTATAACACCCCTAACTTGTATCTATCGCTGGATTAGGGTTACAGAGTATTACAAATCAACCAGAAACCATGCAACACAATATCGTTCAATAATTTAAATATATCGTAAACCATTCATATACATGCATATTGTCCGTAAATCATGCCTTTGAGGCCCTAAAAATAACTTAGAAGTAAACCATTACCAATTGGAAACAATTTAAAAAGTTTAAGAAAAAGATGCAAAATATACAAAATAGAGGTCAAAGGCCATGTGCCTCACCCGGCTGAGACAGAAGCCCGTGTCTCAGGCCGTGTAACCTTCAAACTAGGGACACACAGTAATGTCCCAGCCTGTGTCCTCACCCGTGTAACTCTCTAAGTTACCCCACATGCCTATGTGCTAGTCCGAGTGTTAGGCCATGTAACTCACTGACTTGCATACAAAAGAACTCTCAGATGGCACACGGCCATGCTGCAAGGCCGTGTCTCACACGACTGAGTCACACGTATGCTATGTGGACCCAAAATTTACCTAAAATTAAGCCATTTCACAAGCAATATCACACTTAATAAATCTATCCATTTGAATATACATCTAAGAGACTTAAACAACATTCACCACTACATAAGCATGCCATTTAACACCCTAAAATCAACCAACCTATATGCCGTTCAAAGACACCACAATTATACCAAAACATCAACTATTAAAAAATATCAATATTGCTTCATTTCATGCATAGTAATCTCGTTCAAACATATACCAAAACATACCACAAGTATTCATTTCCTTACCATTCTAATTACACCAAAAAGAACCTATTTACAAGTATGTTAAATTACCTAGTGACATAGTCTAGTAAAGTATCAAAGTGTACCAAACCAACACATTTAGCCAAATATACATGCCACTACCCGAAGAGATACAAAACTACCAACTTCGATGGATAATGAGAGATTATTGATTGATCATTTCAAAATGTTAACAATAGTTATCTACAAAACAATCCACAAGAACAGATAAGCTTACAAAGCTTAGTAAGGGAATAATATAACAATTAATCTAAGCACGCTTAAATACAGTTCATATAATATTTGGTTCAAAGTTATCAAAATATAAACAGGGGCACGTGAGTACAATTAGGGGTACCGAAGTACAAACAGGGGCACATATGTGTAGTCATCCAATAATTTTCTATAAACATATTAATTAAAGAATCATAATATAATAAGACAAGTAGAAATTCATTAAAGTATTGAAATACTATGAACGTACCAACTATTTAATGTCGACCAACACGTTGGGACTAATCCGCTATTTCCCATTTTCCTCGGTTATTGTCTTTTTTATCCAAGTTTTGATCTATATAATAATTAAATTAAATATATTAATCTCATACATATTTCACACTCCATTCAATCTATATAACCCTTAATGTTTCATTAATTACACATTTTCCCTAAACTTTTATGACTTCTACAATTTAGTCATCTAACCAAAAGATCATCAAATTGACCATTTTTCCAAGAATCAAACTATAGCTGGATATTTTAGGCCCTTAAACAAACCCTATCATTCATCAAATTCACTATAAAACCATGAAATCACTAAATCAAAATCTAACAAAAATCACTTTACAAAATGACCAAATATCACAATCAAAGCTTCAAATATATAATTATCATCACAAACAACAGACATTCATCAATGGTATCTTCCAAAATTATTAATAGATTAAAAAATAAAGGTACGGGCAAGATGGACCTATTTGCAACGATTTCAAAAATATAAAAATCATTAAAATGGGACAAAACTACATAACATGCATAAAGGAAATCAAAACCAAAGCTTCGCCCTCTTTAATGGTGATTACGGCCAAGGAAGAAGAAAATGACAAAGATGATAGGTTTTTCATCTTTTGTTTAATTAACATTTAACTTAATTATTAAATTACTTAATTAACGTTTAAAAATTATCATAATTACAATATAATCTATCCATGTACATCCACTATCATCATATATGGTATACTTACCATTCAAGTCCATTAACTTTCTTTTCTAAAGCCATTTGACCCTTTTAACTATTAGAATTCAACTTTTACACATTTTATGATTTAGTTCTTTTTACTTAATTAACTACTTAAACATCAAAATTTCTTAAAGATATTTTAATATGACCTTAATATATTCCGTAAACATTAAATAAATAATTTAATCATCGGTATTGTGGTCCCAAAACCATTGTTTCTATCATCACTGAAAAATGAGTTGTTACAACTCTCCCCCTTAAGGAAATTTCGTCCATGAAATTGTTACCTGAAAATAAATTCGAATATTGTAATTTCATCAATTCCTCAATTTTCCAGGTAGCCTCCTCAATACCATGTCGATGCCACAAGAGTTTCACCAACAGTACTCATTTCTTTCTAAGCTCTTTAACTTCCTGAGCCAAAATTTTCACTGGTTCTTCAAAATATGTAAAATCTGGCTGTAATTCAATTTCACTATGAGATATCACATATGATGGATCAGATCTGTACCGTCTTAGCATAGAAATGTGGAACACATTATGAATTTTCTCAAGCTTAGGACATAAAACTAATATGTAAGCTACAAGACCAATTCTTTCAATAATCTCGTAAGGCCCGATAAATCTCGGACTTAACTTTCCTTTCTTTCCGAATCGCAGTACCTTCTTCCACGGAGAAACTCTTAAAAATACCCGATCACCAACAACAAATTCTATATCTTTTCTTTTCAAATCCGCATACGACTTCTGATGATCAGATGTAACTTTCAAACACTCTCGGATAACTCAAACTTTGTCTTCAATTTCTCGAATCAAATCAATCACTATCATTTTGGATTCACTCAAATCAGACCAATACAATGGTGTTTTACATTTTCTTCCGTATAAAGCTTCAAACGGTGCCATTTTAATATTGGATTAATAGTTGTTATTGTAAGCGAATTCAGCTAACGGTAGGTATTTTTCCCAGCTACCCTCGAACTCAAGAGTACAACTTAGTAACATGTCTTCCAAAATCTGAATTACTAGTTCCGATTGCCCATCTGTCTAAGGATGAAACGTTTTACTGAAATTGAGTTTACTGTCGAAAGCCTCATGAAGTTTACTCCAAAATCTCAATGTAAACCACGGATCACGATCAGAAATAATAAATGTCGAAACTCTGTGTAATCTCACAATCTCTAACATGATTCTGGTAGCTTCCCGAGTGAGTAATATGTTCTAACTGGAATAAAATGAGTCAATTTAGTCAATCTGTCAACAATTACCTAGACTGACTCTTTCTTTTTTGGAGTTACAAGCAAACCAAATACGAAATCCATCGTGACTCGATCCCCTTCCACTTAGGAATCATAACAGGTTTTAATAATCCCGACAAGACTTGATGCTCAGCTTTTACCTGCTGACAAATCAAACATTTGGCTACGAACTCATATATCTCACATTTCATACCCAACCACTAGTACATCTATTTCAAATCACAATACATCTTGGTGCTACCTGAATAAATGGAATATGTACTACTGTGAGCCAATATTAGAATATCACGTTTCAAATTTGAACTATTTGGAACACAAATTCTATTGCGATAATACAATGTACCATCAACACCAATATTTTATTCAGTAGTCAAATTATCTCGAACCAAGTTTCTTTTCATTATCAACTTCGGATCGTCATTTTGCAACTCCCGAATTCATTGTAGAAACGAGGGCTTACTCTTCAATTCTGCCAATAAAGAACCATCGGCATTCAAAGCCAAATGAGCGTTCAATGCTCGAAGTGTAAACAATGATGATTTTTTGCTGAGTGCATCCGCAACCAAATTAGCTTTTCCCAGATGGTAATCAATAACCATATGATAATCTTTCAATACTTCTAACCAACGTCGCTATCTCAGATTAAATTCCTTTTGGATCATTAAATATTTTAAGCTTTTGTGATTGGTATACACGTGAGATTTCTCACCGTATAAATAATGCCTCCATATCTTCAAAGCGAAGACAATTTTGGCTAGCTCAAGATTGTGAGTAGGATAATTCTTTTCATGTGGCTTTAATTGTTGGGAAGCACAAACTAACACTCTCCCTAACAGCATTAGTACACAACTTAAACCATTGAGAAATGCATCGCTGTAAACAACATATGTCATTCCAGATTCAAGCTAATTCGATACAGGAGCTTCTGTTAACATATGTTTCAACTAATCAAAACTCTGTTGGCATTTATCAGACCAAAAAAATTTGACCTTTTTTTGTAATAACCTGGTCATAGGTGAAGCAATAATTGAGAATTTTTTAATGAATCGCTAATAGTATCCAGCTAATCCTAAGAAACTTCTAACGTCAGAAACATTCTTCAGAATTTTCTAATAAAAAATATCAGATACTTTATTCGGATCAACTCTGATTCCATCAGCAGATATAACATGTCCCACAAAATAAACTTCTTGTAGTCAGAATCCACATTTACTGAATTTCGCATATAGTTGTTTCTCACGCAAAGTTTGCATCACAACTCTTAAATGTTCAACATGATCTGACTCGTTCAGTGAATAAATCAAAATATCATCAATAAGTACCACAATAAAACGATCTAAATATGGTTGAAATACCCAATTCATCAAGTCCATGAATGCCACAGGAGCATTAGTCAAGCCAAATGGCATCACCAAAAATTCACAGTGACCGTATCTAGTTCTGAATGTAGTTTTCGTACATTTTACTCTTTAACTCTCAACTCGTAATATCCAGATCTCAAGTTGATATTTGAAAACACTGTAGCTCCTTTTAACTGATTGAAAAAATCATCAATACAAGGTAACGAGTATTTATTCTTGATGGTCGCTCTATTCAATTGTCGATAATCTATGCATAGTCTCATTGACCCATCTTTCTTCTTCACGAACAAAACTGGAGCACCCCAAGGTGACACGCTCGGTCGAATAAATCTGCGATCTAGCAACTCTTGCAGTTGCACTTTTAATTCCTTCAGTTCTATAGAGGCCATCCTGTACGGTGTTATTGAAATTGGAGTTGTTCCAGGCACAAGTTCGATCACAAATTTTACTTCTCGATTTGGTGGCAACCCAGGAAATTCTTTAGGAAAAACATCAACATACTCGTTGACTATCTGCACTTGCTCAATTTTTTATTCAGCCACTTTGGAATCAAGAACGTAAGCTTCACATCCCTTTTTAATCAATTTTAAAGCTAACATTGCTAAAACCACATTGGTAATACCATCGACCCCATCTACCCTAACGGAAATAAATTCACCATTCAGACACTTCAAACTAACTTGTTTCCTTTGGCAACTCATTATAGCATCATGCTCAGACAACCAATCTATTCCCAAAATGATATCAAAATCATCAAAAGATAACAACATAAAACTAGCGGGAAATTCATAACCCTAACTTTCAATGGACACGATCTACATATCTAATTAACTAAAACACCCTGACCTAACGAATTCATAACTTTGACAGTATATTCAGTGAACTTAACAGGTAAATTCTTTTTGTCTGCTAATGTTGTGCATATATATCAGTGAGCTGATCCAGGAACGGTTCTCTCAACATTTCTTACACTTTCAACACTAGCCACTGGAGAATTAATTAACTGGAAATTGCTTTTCCTCGGTTTCTCTCTACCAGTGAACTCTAAAAGGGCTGTTGATCGACTTGTGTCATTTCTAAATTTCTTCTATGGAGACGTTTGAACAGGCTTGAACGACCTTCTTTTATTAAAATCTCGAAATATCAAATCTGACTGTCATTTACTTTTGCAAATTTCTTTAATTTTCTGAGCCTGCTCCGAAAGTTCTACAAATTCTCGTAACTTTAATGTTACCATAGACATATAAATATCATCATTCAACCTATCTTCAAATCTAATACACATGTCCTCCTCACTTGATATTATATAACGAGCATATTTGCTTAGCTGTACAAATTCCCATTCATACTCAGCTACAGACTGATTCCCTTATTTTAACTCAAGAAATTCTTTATTTTTCTTGTCAATGAATAGCCAACTAACATACTTATTCTTGAATTTAGTCTGAAAGAAATCCCAACTAACACAATCATGTGATGTCATCGTGCTCAAAGTGTCCCACCATAAGTACACTTCATATTTTAGTAACGAGACAGCACACCTCGAACAATATTCAGGAGTGCACATCAACTCCGCGAAGACTCTTTGTGTTCATTAACTAGTACTCGGCTTTTATAGGATCATCATCCACTTTGCCTCTGAATTCTTCTGCTCTACACTTTCAGATTTTATCAATAGATACTCAAGTAACTATCAGTAGTATAGGATTTTGAAGTATTCAAGGGTGTCGAAAGAGGCACACTAGGGGTGGAGGTGGCGGAGTTGCAAGATTTGCTTGCTAGAACTCATTGAACCACCAGTTCATCATTCCAAGAAACACATTTTTCATTTCATCACCAAATGACTACGGAATCGAGGCACTATTACTTGCTCCAGGGTTCGAAGCTTGAACATTACTTTTAGCTTCATTAACTATCACCTAATTCAACTTAGCTGACATTTTTGAATCTATAAGAAAATACAATATTAGAACGGATCAAAAGCATCACACTATCACAGCGAATATGTGGCATGTATATACTAAATTCTACTCATATATATGCATATTGTCCCTAAAACGAGCCTTTGACACCTTACAATCATAAACCATTCATATACATGCATATTGTCCCTAAAACGAGCCTTTGAGGCCTTGAAAATAACTTAAATATATCATAAACCATTCATATACATGCATATTATCCCTAAAACTAGCCTTTGAGGCCTTGAAAATAACTTAAAAGCAAATCGTTACCAATTGGAAACCCGTGTGCAAAATAGAGGTCACACGATCGTGTGCCTCACACGACTAAGACAGAAGCCCGTGTCTCAGGTCATGTCCCAACCTATGTCCTCACTTGTGTAACTCTCTGATTTGCCCCACACACCAGTGTGTCAGGCCATGTGTTAGACTGTGTAACTCACTGACTTGCATACAAAATAACTCTCAGATGGCACACGACCGTGTCAATAGGCTGTGTGTCCCACATGACTGAGTCACACACACGTGTTTCATGCCGTGTGGACCCAAAATTTACCTAAAATCAAGTCATTTCACAAGAAAAATTCAAATTTAACATATCTATCCATTTGAACATACATCTAAGAGACGGAAACAACATTCACCACTATATAAGCATGCCATTTAACACCCTAAAATCAACCAACCAATCTGACATTCAAAGACACCACAATTATATCAAAACATCAACTATTAAAACATATCAATATTGTTTTAATTCATGCACAGTAACCTAGTTCAAACATATACGAAAACATACCACAAGTACTCATTTCCATACCATTCTAATTACACGAAAAAGAACCTATTTACAAGTATGTTAAATTACCTAGTGACATAGTTTAGTAAAGTATCAAAGTGTACCAAACCAATACATTTAGCCACATATACATGCCACTACCCTAAGAGACACAAAAACTACCAACTTCGATTAATAGTTTGAGTTGATTGATTGATCCTTCCAAAATGTCAGCAACAGTTATCTACAAAACAATCCACAAGAGTAGATAAGCTTACAAAGCTTAGTAAGGGAATAATATAACAATTAATCTAAACACACTTAAATACAGTTCATATAATATTTGGTTCAAAGTTAATATAGTATAAACAGGAGCACGTAGTGCAATCAAGGGTACCAGAGTACAAACAGGGGCACGTATGTGCAATCAGGGGTACCGAAATACAAACGGGGCATGTATATACATTCAGGGGTACCGAAGTACAAACAGGGGCACGATGTGCAATCATACAATAATTTTCTATAAACATATTAATTAAAGAATCATAATATAATAATACAAGTAGAAGTTCGTTTATGTATTGAAATACTATGAACTTACTAACTATTTAATATCTATCAACACGTAGGGACTAATACGCTATTTTCCCTTTTCCTCGATTCTTGTCTTCTTTATCCAAGTTTTGATCTATATAATAATTAAATAAAAATATTAATCTCATACATATTTCACATTCCATTCAATGTATATAACCCTTAACTTTTCATTAATTACACATTTTCCTAAAATTTTATAACTTTTGCAATTTAGTCCTCTAACTAGAAAATCATCAAATTAACCATTTTCCAAGAATCAAACTACATTTGAATAATCTAGGCCCCTAAACAGACCCTATCATTCAATAAATTCTCTATAAAACCTTAAAATTTTGACTTTTTCTAATTTAATCCTTAAATCAAAATCTAACAAAAATCACTTTACAAAACAACCAAATATCAAAATCAACGCTTCAAATATATAATTATCATCAGAAACAACCAAAGTTCATCAATGGTAACTTCCACAATTTTTAACATATTCAAAATCGAAGGTACGAGCTAGCTAGTTCTAGTTGAAACGATTTCAAAAACATAAAAATCATTAAAAATGAGACAAAAATACATACCAAGAAAATCAAAGCCAAAGCTTCCCTCCCTTTAATGGTGATTTCAGCCATGGAAGAAGAAAATGCTAAAAATGATAGGTTATTCATATTTTGTTTAATTAACATTTAACTTAATTTTCAAATTACTTATCCATGTACATCAACTATCATCAGATATGGTATAATTACTATTCAAGTCCATTAACTTTCATTTCTAAACCCATTTGACCCTTTTAACTAATATAACTCAACTTTTACAATTTTTACGATTTAGTCCTGTTTACTTAATTAACTACTTAAACATCAAAATTTCTTAATGAAATTTTAATATGACCTAATATATTCCGTAGAATTTACATAAATAATAGAATAATAATTTAATCATCGGTATTATGGTCTCAAAACCATTATTTCTGTCATCACTGAAAAATGGGTTGTTACAATATCCTTATCTGCGATCCTCAAATAAACCCTATTTCATTTGCCTATACACTAGGCACCACCGGTGCATCATTTTCCAAGATTGTTTCTTGTGGGGTTACGACTATTATTTTAGTAGTCTTATCCCACTTTTATCACGTTTTCATCTATCGGCGGATTCCTCCCTTCCGCTGGCCAACAATTGCTTGCCCTCACTTCTCATTTTCTTTCTACCGCTTTTTCCTTATTTGTGGGATTTCCCACGATTACTGTCTTGATTATCCACCCATGTTTATCGTCCCAGCAGACTATCTTATGCTGCCATAGCCGAGCTATGGTCCTATGTAATGTAACCCCAAGTTTAACATCCTGGTGAATGTAATGTCGGGATTTTTGCAAGTATACATTGTCATTAGCAAGTAATAAGTAAGTATAAGAGTTATCTTCTCCACAGGGATTGCATATGTTAATCAATATTTTGCAAAATTAAGGTTTTACAATTTGGTTAGGAAAACACAATAATTTCAAGTGATTGATGTAAAAATAAATAACTAGATGCAAAATTATCCTAAATGCAAATTAACCTAAGTGTGATGAATAATTAAAATGTATAAGATGGTTTTAGAAAGAAATTCACAAGCTTCAACAATAATAACATGAATAGGCTAGAATAATTACAACATTTGACTTGGTTCATTTCCATCATGTTCTTTATGTTCCGAAAAATATTTCATGGCAACTCGATCTTTCATTAACTTTCAAACCAATATTAAGTCCTTTCAGAATCTTTTACTTAGAAAAATATACATACTACCATGATCATATTTAACTAATGGTTTCTTAGAGTTTATGTGAAGTAACAGGGACAGGTCAGGTTTGAAATAATTTACTCACACAGCCTTAAAAGTTATGCAAGGTAATAAGCTCTTCCGAGTTATTACGAGCCTTTAATTTAATCAGATCAAGATCAAAATTAAGCATGCACCTTCCAATTAATCAACTAATTGCCATATGTTCAAGATTGATCAACTAATTCTAATGGATTCAATCACATTTTAATGAATAAAATACAAGCATGATTTTAATTGGAAGCATGAATGATTGAGGCATAAAACATCGTGAACATAAATCAAATGGATTTCATCAAATTAATGCAATCATTTTAGCTAAACAAAATTAATCTATCACTGTTAATGAAAAAACATCAAAGAAAACTACAAACATATTAAAAAACGATGAAGATTAAGGAAGAAGAAACTCTAAAATAATTTGAGCAATCCTCTGGAAATTGATCACAGTGGCTTCTTCCGATCCTCGTAAATGCTCCTTCGCAAGACGCTCCTCAAGGTGGCCAGCCAAGAGAGAATTTTTTCAAGGAATTACTAGCAAAATGGAGGGAAAAATGGATGGTTTATGTGTGAGAGGAAAAGGAAATATGATCAAATGTGAAGTAAGGGATTAAAGGATTATTGAATGATGAGGGATGTTGTGAAAGGTGAATGGGATACCTATTTATACTTGAGGGAAGGATTAGATATTTGCTAAAAATAGCCAAACCATCCCTTGAAAATATACTTCACTTGGCTAACCATGAATTGTGGAGAAGAGAGGTTGTTGGTTGCTTCATTCATGCTTGATTTCATGCATGAATTAAGCAAGGTTTGGACGGTTTCTTGGCTGATTGTTGGGAGCTGATTTTTAATTTTTTTACAAGTGTAAGTACCTCTAAATAAATCTCTCAAAATCTTATTTAGGGCTGCTCATATGCACTTGCTGATTTGGGCTTCTTTCCCCTTTGGTTGATCATTTTGTGACCCAACTACTTGTTAGACTTTTTCTTCAATTAAATAAACTTTAACTGGATCAAAGTGACCTTCTCTTGACCCAAATTGCTTGCCTTTGTTGTCCAAATAAGGTGAAATAGAGCTCATGTCCATGTATAATTAAAATAAACTTCTCAACTTATTAATTCCATGGTCCCATTGCAACAATTAAACAAAGGAAATTATTATGTAACATGAAATAATTAAATTATGCAAAAATTTGATACATAAAAGCATACAATTGCATACTTTACTAAATCATGTTTACTAAATCATGTCTATTATCTCAATGTAAATAGAATTCGCCCAATTAACTATCAATTATTCGGGATTAACATAATTTTTTGAGTAAAAAAGTGCCATAAACAACTATAAAAATCTGTATAATTTAGAGTTTACAGTGGACTACCACGTGTTTAGTGTCTCGACGAACACCACATACTGCCATAACTGAGCTATGGTCTTATTCATCAGGTTCCATGTTTATTATCCTGGCGAACTTCCCGTGTTTATTGTCACGACATACTCTCTATGCTGCCATAGCCGAGCTATGACCTTACATAATATACCCTTATGTTTAGAGTCCTGGCGGACTCCATTAGTTGCCATAGTCAAGCTATGGTCTTACACCTCATAATCCCTGTGTTTACTGTCTCGACAGACTTTATTGGTTGCCATACTCGAGCTATGGTCTTACACCTTACCGTCATTACGGTGTCACCCCATAGAGTTTGTTGAACGCTGTCACGGTGTTGCTCTATGGAACCTAATAACTGTCAATATCCTCTTATTACATATCCACCTTGACGTTCAAATACTGAAGTGCCCCCTGACAAGGCCCGAAGCTTCGCATATTATGGTTTGCTCCCAGTAATCTCGGATGGTGGAATCATAAAAAAATTTCCATTTTCCTTTTTCCTCATTTCTTCACCAATTCCTCCGTTTCACTATCCTAACCTTGATGCTCAAACACCGCAGTATCCCCTTTGCAGGCCCCGAAACTTTGCACATCATAGGTGAACTTCGCAACACCGTATGACGGAATCTAACAAAAATTCCAACTTTTCCCCAATCCTAACTTTCTCTAACCTTTGATATTTCCTGTTGTTTCTACAACTCATAACACACAAGCACAGACATATGATCTCGTATGCATAATAACATGGAACACGCCAACTTGTACATGCATCACCAATAAATTCAACTCATATTCATGCTATCCATACAACATATCAAAAATGGGGTATAAAAACTCACCTGGTATTTCCTTTGCCTCAACAGCTTAGCTTTTTTTTCCAAATGCTAGAGCTTTCATTCTTCCAATAGCAGCTTTAACATCCCAAATTTTAGCTTATTGAGAATGAAAAATTATTTCAATATTACGAAAATATGCAGTTACCATGCTTAGGTGTTGGGTTGATATGTTAAGTTCCATGTTTAGAATTTTGACTTGTATATAGATAGTAGTTTCCTTGTAATATAGATTGATCATAGGCTTAATTATCAATACTTGTATTTATATATTCACGTCTAATAATCAATGAGAAATTAATCTTTTCTCTTTATTTTTTATATGGTATCAAGAGCTTTCTTGGGCTATTGGTTTTCATTCTTATTCATCATATTCAAAACAGCCATGCCTGACAAAGAAAACTCATCAACGCAGTGTTCATCCGACCCCTCTCATCCTTTTTTTGTTCATCACTCCGATCAGCCTGGCCATTTACTTGTTGCCATCAAACTAAATGGTGCTAACTATCAATCATGGAGTAAAGCCATGATCCATGCTCTTACTGCCAAAAAAAAATTGGCTTTATCGATGGATCCATTGAAGCTCCTTCACAAGACAAAAATCCTGCAGAATTCACACTATGGAATCAGTGTAACGGCATGATTTTATCATGGTTAACGCACTCAGTTAAACCAAATCTTCCCGAAGGCATAGTGCACGCAAAAATCGCACATCAAGTTTGGATTGATCTTCGAGATCAATTTTCTCAAAAGAATGCACCAGCAATCTTCCAAGTCCAGAAATCCATTGCTACGATCACGTAGGAGACCATGTCCTTAGCATCTTACTACATAAAACTGAAAATGCTATGGGATGAATTGGATACTTATCGCAATCTGTTCACCTGCAACCAGACTGCGTCACATCTGGAGCAACTTCAGGAAGACAGATTAATGCAATTTTTAATGGGACTTAATAAGTCATATAAAGTTGTTAGATCCAACATTCTCATGATGGCGCGTCTTCCTAATGTACGGCAAGCATAGTCTCTGATTGTACAGGAAGAAACAAAAAGACAACTTTCATCTGAACCAGTCGAGAACTTCACCATTGCTGCAGATGTGCAAAACAAGATGTAATTTTCCAAATAATCCTCTAAATTTTGTGATCATTGTCATAGGTCTGGACATACTATCAATGAATGTCGTACCTTGAAATTTCATTGCAAATTCTGTGATAAACGTGGACATACTGAGGATCGTTGTAGGCTGAAGAATGTAAAAGCAGATGGCAATTCTTCAAGCCAAATCCACAGGGGAAATCGAAACAATAGGAAAGCTATCCCTCGAGCTAATCTTTCTAAAACTTCTCATGAAAAGGAGGAAAAGAACTCGAATAATCTTCAGGGATTTTCGGTTGAATATCTTCAACAAATAGCAAAGGCATTAGCCTCGGTGGATCAAGGAACTTCTATTGGTAATGGTGATGTTTATGCAAACGCGACAGGTTTGTTTTCGATATCCAAAGCTTTTGCCAATCCAACCACATCAAACTCGTGGATCTTAGACAGTGTTGCTACAGACCACATGTCTTCGGATCCATATCATTTTAGATATACAAAACCATCGATAGTACATTCAGTCAATCTACCGAATGGAGTCACTGCTCCAATCACAAAAACAGGGAACATAGAATTCAGTCCTGATATTACCCTTAAAAATACCTTATGTGTTCCTACTTTTCATCTCAAATTAATCTCTACCAGCAAACTTACTAGAGATTTGAATTGTAACATTATATTGCTTCCTGACTCATGTTTCTTGTAGGACTTGATGACAGGGAAGATGATTGGCTCGGGTAAACAACATGGAGGTCTCTATCACATGATGCCTACGTATTCACCCGTTCACTCTTTTCAAGCCTTTAGCACACCAGATCTGTGGCATATGCGCCTCAGACATCTATCCCATTCTCGTTTCAAATTAATTTCTCCTTTTTTATCCTTGAATAAAAAGTCTGTTGATTTTCATAATTGCAGTGTTTGTCCTTTAGCAAAACAAACAAGACGACCTTTTCCTATCAGTTCAATCACCACTAAAGTTCATTTGGTCTTAATACACTGTGAAGTGTGGGGGCCTCATAAAATTGCCACACATACAGGAGCCTATTTCTTTCTCACCATCGTAGATTATTACACACGTTGCACTTAGATTTTTTTAATGAGACATAAATCTAAAACTCAATATCTTTTATCAAAATTCATCCATTTTGTCTATACATAGTTTGATACTTCCATTAAAATCCTAAGGACTAATAATGGTACTGAGTTTGAACCTCTTAAAACCTTTCTTTATGACCATGGTATTGAGCTTCAAACTTCTTGTGTCAACACACCACAACAAAATGGTGTTGTTGAACGAAAACATCGTTACATCCTTAACGTGGCTCGTTTCCCTTAGGTTCCAATCTAATGTTCCCTAAACCTTTTGGTGTGATTATGTCTTGACTGTTGTTTACCTAATAAATCAGCTCCCTACACCAGTTTTATCAAACCAAACACCATATGAGCATTTATACAACAAACGTCCAAAACTTGACCATCTCAAAGTTTTTGGCTATCAATGTTATGCCACCAATGTTCATCGCAAACTCAAATTTGATCTTTGAGCTATCTCTTGTGTTTTCGTCGGATATCCCAATGGACAAAAGGGATACAAACACTATGATCCTAATACTCAGAAATTTTTTGTCAGCCATTATGTACATTTTTATGAAAATATTTTTCCTTTTTCTTAAAAAGTTTCATCACATTCACCAAACTCGCAGCCACAATTAATTTTGGATGCTGATCAGGTTTCTTTCCCAACAAGTCATGCCCCATCTGCTGAAAATCAGCCATCATCTAGTGACCCTTTACCACCGGACAATTCATCATCCTCGACCAGTCCACCATCCTCTACTCAGCCACCTAATATCACTTTATCATCAACATCCATTCCTCCTATTACTGCCGAAGAAATGCAACCACCTTCCGTAGCTCTACCTGATGACCAAACTCTCTGTAGATCAACTCGAACTAAACAAGCACCACATTGGCATCAAGAGTATCTCATGTCATCTAAAGCCAATCATGTTGCCCCGGAAGTAAGTCTGATTCACAATACCAGGTATCCCATTACAAATTACTTGACTCTTTCTCATTTTTCACCTAAACATCGAGCTTTTTTAGCTAACCTTACAACACAGATTGAACCTAAATCTTATGAAAAAGCTGCACTTCACCCTCATTGGCAAAAAACTATGGATATAGAATTACAAGCTTTGGAACGTAACCATACTTGGAGCATTGTTTCTCTTCCTACAGGACAAAAGCCTATCGGTTGTCGATGGGTTTATAAAATAAAGTACAATTCTGATGGATCGATCGAACATTATAAAGTTTGTCTTGTTGCCAAAGGTTACATGCAAGTTGAAGGAATCGATTACCATGAAACATTCTCACCAACGGCAAAGTTAACTACACTTTGATGTCTTCTGTCTGTTGCTTCTGCCTGATGCTAGTATGCTCATCAGTTAGATGTGCAAAATGCCTTGTTACATGGTGCATTACAAGAAGTTGTTTACATGACTCTTCCACAGGGACTTCACCGTCAGGGGGAGAATTTGGTATGTCGGCTGAATAAATCCCTTTATGGACTTAAACAGGCTTCACGTAATTGGTTCTCTACCTTTTCCATCGCTATAAAGCAAGCTGGTTATAAGCAATCCAAGGCTGATTACAGTTTATTCACAAAGATACAAGGTACATCTTTTACTGCATTACTCATCTATGTTGATGATATTTTATTAACGGGCAATAATTTACAAGAAATCAGCCAACTCAAGCAAACCTTACTTAGGCAATTTCTTATCAAAGACTTGGGCTTATTAAAATATTTTTTGGGCATTGAATTCTCTCAATCCAAGCAAGGCATTTTTATGTCCCAAAAAAAGTATACACTAGATATACTACAGGATGCCGGTTTAATTGGGGCCAAACCAGAAAATTTTCCTATGGAACAATAAATGAAGCTCAATGCAACCGACGAGGAATTACTTCACGAACCAACTAAATATAGGAGACTTGTTGGTCGTCTCATTTACTTGACAGTAACATGACCAGATATAGTGTATGTCGTACATAAGCTCAGTCAGTTTATGGGAGAACCACGAACAACACACTAGAACATAGCACTTCGATTACTGAGATATATAAAAATCTCACCAGGACAAGGTCTTCTATTGCCATCCATGAATTCTTTTGAATTAAAGGCTTATTGCGATTCATATTAGGCAGGTTGTAGTATGACTTGACGATCTATTTCAGGATATTATATATTTCTTGGATCTTCTTTAATCTCATGGAAATCAAAGAAGCAAATGAGCGTTTCGCGATCATCTGTTGAAGCAGAGTATAGAGCAATGGCAAATGCTTGTTTAGAGATTGCATGGCTCCATTATATCCTACAGGATTTGGGAGTGACAAGAACAAGACCGGCAAAACTATTTGGTGATAATCAATCAGCACTACACATAGCAGCGAATCCAGTCTTTCACGAACGTACAAAACATATAGAGATCGATTGTCATATTGTATGTGAAAAGCTATAGTCTGGACTTATTAGACCATGTTATATCCCGACTAAAATACAGTTGGCAGACATTTTTACAAAGGCTTTGGGTCAGGACCAGTTTGAAAATTTGAAAAGCAAGTTGGGAGTTCAAAATATTCACTTACCAACTTGAGGGGGAGTATTACAAAAATATGCAGTTACCATGCTTAGGTGTTGGGTTGATATGTTAAGTTCCATGTTTAGAATTTTGACTTGTTTATAGATAGTTGTTTCCTTGTAATATAGCTTGATCATAGGCTTAATTATCTATACTTGTATGTATATATTCACGTCTAATAATAAATGAGAAATTAATCTTTTCTCTCTATTTTTTATATTCAAGAATGAAGAAATAGCCCAGTGGTTAAAAGAAAAATATGAGAAAGCCTGGAAATTAGATTAAGGTCCCAAGTTCGAATCCTTCCCTTGCAAAATAATTAAATTTTGCAAAATCCCTTATTTTTTATGTGTGTGTGTCGTCCATACCCTCTTAGACCTAGGTATAAATAATATTTTTACATAAAATGATCAGCCTTTAATTCTTTTTCCCTCACCCTAGCCATCTCTCTCATCCTCTCCTCTCCCTTGTTTTCAATTTTTTATTTCTTTCTCCATTGTTGTGACGCCCATGGCTATTGATTTATCATCTTTTTCTTTTCTTTTTACCACAAGATCTTGCATCATCTCCCCTACCATCTTGCTGTCATATTCACCTAAAATATTCAGCCCCAAATCTGAAATCTTAGACCTCCAAGATTGATTCCTAATGGTGCCAAGAAATGTCATTGCCACCCCTATCATCTAGCTTGTGCAAGATCTTCTTTTCTCTCAATTTCTTGATAAATCTTGTGAGATAAAAACCCAAACTTCTAGATCTAGAATTTGGGGCATTTTTAAAATATTTAATGGGTATATTTCTAGATATTTCATTGATCTTAAAAGTGGTTTTAAGTCAACCCCAATTTGGCCACAGTGGGTGGTGGTGCGCACGACTATGTGTTCGAATGGGGGGTTGTTCTTTAATTCCTTCCCATCTTTTTCCAGCATTACCTTGAGTTCTTGAACCCCTTCTAATCAAAATTTAATCATGTGTTAATTAAGGAAAATTGATCTTGATCAATTGACAATTTAGATCTAACAATTCGGGAAGCGTAAGTATGGTTGATTGTAAACTAGTTTATAGTTTCGGTTTAAGTATTGGGGATAGATTATTAATTGATCAAAATATGGGATTTTAATCATAGATTAGCTACTAATTTTAAAGTATTTAAATGTGTTTAGGTAATGACTTAAATTCCCCAAATCAACAGTGAGGCCGAAAGACGTTCGCGCGTTCGATTTGCATCAAATCAGTGTAAGAAACTTAACTAGTTTGGATTCGAAAAATTGTTTTAATTATAAAGCTTGGATTGAACCCATAAGTTGGTGTCATGGGGCTTTTTAAGAGGTAATAATCGAGTTTAATACTGATTTTTAATTTAGGTTACTTTTAAAGTTTATTAAAGAAACCGTGAGATTCGCTAGTGTGCTGCAGAAGAGCATAAAATAAGGTGTGGATCCTAACTCTAAAACTCGAATTGTTGATAATGATTTTAATAATATAAATGAAAATTTAGCTTGCTGATCAGGCTTGTCTAATTAGCTAAGTATTTAAATTAGTGAGTGGTCGAATCAAGTATGTTTCGAGCCCTAACTATTTGGCATGGTAGCATTGTTGCTAGTTTAACTGAATGATTGAATGATTGACCTTGTTAGGAATGTTTGGTTAATTTGATGTATAATTGGTTGTGTGTATAGCATGTTTTTGAATGAAAATAATACTTATGCATAATATATTCATACAAGTGATTTGCTATGAAATGTTTGTAAGACTGTTATACATACACACAGAAATGTTGCAAATGTACATGAAATTGTGATTTGTGAATGATATCATCTTAATGGTAAATTGAAAGTTGGATTATTGATTCCATTCTCTAAAAGTATTTGATAATTGAGGGCGTGTTGAACATGCCAATTAAATGTGAAAGTATTGAATTATGGCTATGTAAGATATTGTATGACATATTGAATGTGTATTGGGGTGGGTAAATATTATAGTTGACAGAAGAGTTCCGTGGAGTACTGGCAACATATTAAGTCTGCATTTAATCTTAGTCAGTGCATTGCACCTGGAGTACCGAGGGAATTGGATATTTTATCGCATTATTTGTTATTCGGCAGATTTTTTGCATTTCTTTTATTCGATAGTTTTTACCACATCAAGCTTTGCAAGCATATGTTGGAGTTCGGCAAACGGGTTCTGGGGAACTCATAGTGTGTAGCAGATGGTTTGGGTAGGAACTCACATGTGCATTACGTCATGATCATGTTCGTAAAAATGTCACTATTGATATTTGATTATGTTATTTGGTTCTATGAGAAAATGGTTGAATGTATGTAATATGCTTAATTGTTTAGACTCACACTGAGCTTCTTAAGCTCACCCCGTTACTTCAACTTCTCAAGTAATGAACGAAATTAGGACCAGATTTGGTATGCGGATAGATGACTGACTTCCGACTTCATATTTATTTTTATTTAATTATTATTTAAAGTTTCCCTAAATTTATTTGGTTTTCGAACTGTAAAGTGATTTGAACTGTGGTTTGGAACTGTTTCTGTTTTGGGGATTTTTCATGCATGCATAACTTCACACATGAGAATGATTTATTATATAATGAAATTGGATTAAGCATGTTACTTGGCTTAATTAATAATTGGGATTTTTATTTGGTTTTTCGCTACAGTTAAGACAATCAAAGTTAATTTTCAAGAGCAACAACGTGTAAAGAGTTTTCTGAAAACCACTCCAATGCTTCAAACCTGACGTAATAAAGATTAGATCTTAATAATGAATTTTTTTCTCAAAATAACCAAGTAATCGTGTTTTTACTAAAAAGAGAGTGCATTTAAGGTTTTCAACCATTGGCAGGGAAGAATCGTAGTTTAAGTGTCCCATGCGACTTTCACGATTCAGCCATAACATCTAGGTCAAGTTTGGAAGGTTATAGCAACTTACTGGGTTCTCTATTTTTTCGACTTAAACCTCTCGACCTTCACCCTTGTAGAGCTCCCATAATCATCGCTTCTTTGGCGCAACCAAGAAAAAAAAAGAAGAAGAGAAGAAGAAAATTAACCAAATTCGAGAAAAGCCTCCACTAGGAAGTCATTTCCCAACTATTTATAACCCTTCTAGCACAGTCTTCAGTCATGTAAAATCCACCCAATTATAATCGTTTTGTCCCCCACTAAGGACCGTCTGGTTCTAATCCAACTGAATCAGAATTAGATTTCAACTATGTCTAATTTTGTTCCTAACTTTTCTTGATTTTTCAATAAAGACCGCCAACTTACGATCTCTTTCAATTTAATCCCCAATTTGTCCCTAAATTCTGAGCTTAAAGGAAACCGGGTGTGACATACCATATCGATACTTTTTGGCCTGGAGTATTTTTAATTTGTTTGAAAGTTTGTTTAACAAATTTTATTTTTAGATATCATTTGAAATAGATTTTTTGCCAATTTTTGTTTAAAATGATTTTTATTCAAAAAATCATATTTTTATATCAAAGATAATTTTTCAAATAAATCTTGGTTCAACAGTTAATACAATAATTAACGGATTACATTAATATATTTTTGTATAATTTTCCTCATGTGGTTTTTGCATGTAAAGCAAAATAGAAACAGATATTGGCTCATTGGATGTCTAATGTTTAAAATAATAATAAGTGGTATTATATGGTTGGATCGTGATATGAAAGAACTTGTATTAGTAGATGAACCTAAACATGTAAGTAGTCTAATCGAAAATGAGAAACTGACTAAAAGACTAATATGTAGTCTATCAAATCCAATTGGGGAGATGTCTTGTTTTGGGCATCGGAGTGGATGACTCCCAAAAGATAGAGATATAGATGCGACTGATTAAACTGACAGTTCATCAGACTGGATCCAAGAAGAATAGATGCTAATTTTGTTTATGGATTTATTCACTTTTAATGTTCAAATTTTGGCATATACTAATCCTCAGTGGATGACGAACTATGTATGTGTGACTCATATACTTTAATGTAAGTAAAAGCCTGAGTTCAAATAGATAAGGAACTAAAAGCTAGTGTGTTGTGCATACAACATCTGCAGTATATAGTGTCATTCATAATAGTGGAATTCATAGCCCGAGATTTGGGTATATGATATCCTCTTATTGTCATTACATGGTTAACGAAAAGTAAACGTGGCCACGGGTCGTTAGTCTTTATGATGAATGACTTGATTACTATTTGATAGTAATTGAATTTTCATGAGGGAAGATGTAATGGTTACCATGAGATAAAATAGGATCATATTTGGAGAACGGATTTATCCCAAAGAGATTAAAGGATACCCTATGAGGGTAACACACTTATGACAAGGTCATTGGACGAGTATTAATCGAATTGTTTTCGTAATGGTATGTCGTTGGGGACAGCTCATTCACGATACTATAGTAAATGACTTCATGGCTAAATCAGTTTATAACTAATAGGCGAAAAGATGGAACTTAATTATAAATCATTTGAGTACTAATTGCATATGTCCAACCGATCCCTTCACTAGCACGTTGAAATCAGAAATGAATTACATGTTGAACCAAATAAACAAAAATGGATAAAAATGGTAAAAATGGAGAAATGGGAAACATTTGGAAATGAATGTGGTTTTCTCCAGAATGAAAATGAAAATGACCTGGAAATGAATTTATCGTCTTCGGATTAAATGAAGTCTGAAAATGGAAGTAAATCATTTGGTCATACTGAATCCATTGAATGTAGAAATATTAAATATATTTTCTCATAGATTCATTTACGATAAAGTCATCATGATTTTAACTGAACTAGAATTAGGTTGAGAAAATTATTTAATTGGGAAATTAATTTAATTTAATTAAATTGAGATGTTTATTTTGGGGAATAGAAAAACAAATATAGGGTCGGATCGAATTATGACGTACTAGGTTAAAAGTCCGGAAAGTACTTGTAGTTGGACCAGATATGGGAGAGGCCCAAAAGCCCCACATGTTTAAAGAGAGAAATGACAAACCCTATTTTGTTTAACTAGGGTTATCGCCTCACCTACTCCTAGTTAGACTATGAGTTCATTTTTTCTATTGAAATAGACTTCTACAATTTAACAAGGGTTTTACCTCTTCTTGTTATAAATAGATGGCACCAATATGGCTAAAAATACAACTTTGAGATATTGTTATTCTGCCCAAAACTAGTAAGAGTTTATTCTCTATGTATTAATTCTATTTTATAAAATAACAATTCTATCGATTCTATTGAGAGGGGTTTTGCTTTCACACTAAAAGTAAAGAAAACTATTTATGGTTCTATGTTTGATTCGAATGGTTCGAGCCCACACTCGAAGCATTTCATGGTATGAAAATAGCAGAGAAGGTCGTCTAGTTGGAACCTAGAAATGACAAGGATTCATCTAGGTGTGATTTCGGTAAAGGGTTTATTGTTATAAATATCACAAATCGGCTCGATTTTCAAAATTTGTATTTTTTGCTGTGCAAGAAAATCGTTTTTGAACCGGATTTTTTCCAACAGGCATGTCATAAGATTAGTGTATGAGATTATATTTTGGTCGTTACTGATGAGGCATGGAGCGCATACTATAATTCAAACATTCTGATGAGGTGCTGAGCACACTTTACTTTGCTTTATACCGATAAGGTGTGGTGCACAAATTATACTATGGATATACCCATGAGGCACTAGGTGTCAGATATATTGGTGTGATAGTTGGATAATCCATGTATCCATCTTGAATCTATGATCCATGCTATGTGACGTTTGATATAAGATGTTAATATTGCATGGTGTATCTTGTATGTTAATGTTAAAGTAACAAAATATGGCATGTGAAAGATCATTTGAATTGATTAAAATGAGCCCTGAGGGCCGATATGGATATGAAACAAATCAATAGATTAGAGATTGAAATGTAAAAATAAAATGAACTAGTAATATTCTATGAAATATAAGTAAATATGAAATGATGATAGATAATGTTATATGTTCTTATATGATAGACCAAATGAAATATGGCATGAGGATTTTTACATGAGACATGAGTTGCAAATTGAATTAGTTGATAGCTATATCACATTTTGGTTGTATTTGGCATCTTATTCTATTTGTGTTATTGATTTAAATCATGAAAGTACCATTGAACCCTATTGATTAGCATACGGTTTGTTTATTTCCGTATGCAAGTACCAGTAGATCTCGAGGTTTCAAGGAGTGAAACAACATCTAGAACTCATCTCTCGACTCAAAAAATATTATATTTTTTTTTTGTTTTTGGAAATTGGCATGTACCTAAGGTCATGAATTGGTATTATGGTCCATTTTGTATGTTTTGTTTCAAATGGTATGTTCATGATAAAAGCTATTAAATTAAGGGTAAACATGTTTATTTTGTATGTGGATACTTGGAATTGGGGCATGACTTGTATGTTAAGTGCTGGAGAATGATGCAAATAACTATAATGAGTATGTCATGCTTGTAATCACATATTGCTAAATGTTAGATATGTCAAAAATATTAATTTGATCGTTTAGTAATGTCTATAGTGTGCTAAGTTGAGTGATGCAAAGATTGGGGGAAACTCCCTTCAAAGTCGCAACACTCTATTGGTGTCGCAGGATCGAGCTTTTGTTTCCATAGTTGCTGTAACACCCTATATTCGACCTGATTTATCAAATCTAGATATAGAATGCCACAAAATAAGACACTTAGTAAGATTTTAAAACTGACTAAGACTTTACTGACCATACTTCTCACTTATATACTTTTATTCCAAATTAAAAGATTTTCTAGGAAACGTTTATTAATTACAACTGGTCCCAAATAGTGGTATAAAACAATAGAACTTAAATATTTATTAACATAGACTCAAAAGTGGCATATAACATTATTCTCTATTTGAAAACCTATTCCCAAAAGTTCTTTTGTACACATAATATTGCAGTTTGATCGACCACTTTGGAGCAATCCTGGCTCGGTCCCTCACAGGTGAACTAGTTCACATCTCAAGACCTGCCACACATAAACAAACGTCCATAAGTTCAATGTAGATTATTGAGTCTAAACCAGTATTACCTTTTAACGTTGATGTTGAAATCCTCGACTTAATACTTTGGTTCCCTTTTAGACTTTGGGTTATACTTTCTGATTTCTGGTTGGCGAATAACTATATGCCAATTCTACACTTATCCACCATATGCACATTTCATCCGAATGGAGGATCTCAAACTTCACACCATATTTTAAATCTTTCTTCAAAATCCCTTTGAGGATAGCATTTGGATACACACATCAAAACGATATTCATCATATTCTACTCTTGACGGATTCTCTTACAGACTCCAGCAATTAACAGAACACCAATTACCTTATAAATTCAAATTCGCCCAAACAACAAACTTACTTAGAAGAATATAGAATTTTAATTCACAAAATAGAATCCCAAATAACTTCCATACAAAACATGAAAATTCCCAAGTATGGCATGCAACTTACACCATCTTTAATTCTATATACACAAAGCTCTTTGTACTGGCGGGTCACTATAGCAGATTCCTCAATTGATCACACTATTTTAAGAACTCATTCACGAAATGCCTCTAAGGCATACCCAGATTTCACCATGCGTCTAACTAATAACTCGTTAGTTAGGCTCGTACCCTAGAATTCATTATATAGGTTTTCTAGTTAGCTTGTCTCCAAGGCTATCCATATAAGACCTCGCTTAGGATTTACAGAATTTTCCATACAAGCTTTCCAAATAATTTATCACTCAAGTTTTTTAGATTACAATATCATTAAGGCTTTCCCTGTAATACGCCACAAAGGCTTTTCAGGTATCTCGCCACAAAGCTTTTCAACTAATCTGTGTTCATTGTCCTAGTGGACCATCTCTATGGATGCCATGGGGCTGCTCCCTCATGATTTTATACCTTCATGACTTCTTGGTGCATTATCATATGATGCCATGGTCATGGACTTTCCAGATATTTATTTCGTGATCTACTAGTCAGGTTACCATTATAGCTACCTTATCGAAGACTACACAATAAATCTCTATTTTTGTTCCATGATCTGCCAGTCCGGTTAGCAATATCGCTACCCTACTAGAGGCATCACAACATATTTTTCACTTCACATTTAAACATATCATAGATTCATCTGTACTGGACTCGTACCACAACAAAAGTCTCTTTTAATTAGACTTTGACCACATACACACATATAACACTAATTACTATCACCCAAACATTCTAGAGATGACGTACCAACTTTTTAACAACAATGACACTATAACGCCCTAAAATTTGGCCTAGAAGTTTAGACCAAATCCCAAAGGTTACATTAATCACTGAAGTGATCCAAAGTAGTTCTAGTTTAGCCAATTAGAATACAAAATAGTATTGAAGATACGTAAAAAAAATAGTCTGAAATAAAATCCTGAAATTTCTAAAATTCAGTTTAATAGCAGGTTGTGAAAACCCAAAACCAAGTTTATACCACATTTCCTCTAAAAATTTTTACAGTCCAAAACAATTTACAAATTTAAGTATTTGCAAAATCAGTTTATTAGCCTAACTTAAAACGTATTACTCCGAGACCTCTGGCATACCGAGTCCATCCACAGAAATCGAAAGTACCTGAAAAGGGAAAACTAAGGGGTGAGCTACATGAGCTTAGTGTGAGTTTGAAACATAAGAAACAAAAAGGCTATTACAAAACCAGAATGCAAACATGGAACCAACGTACCAAGCATACGTAACAGTAAAAGCACATCACATCATTATAACATATCTCTCAAACAGAAATATGCCCGCACAACCAGATGTATGTACGGATGCAAAACGGATGTTCACACCACGAATGAGCTATAAGAAGCTCAACCAACCATGCACCCCACATAGGATCTCGAAAGGCCCATCCAACCCTACACACCACGTATGTGGACTAGGCCATTCAAATGATAATATGCAGCAAAGCTGACATATGTGTTGTGCTATGCAATAAACTACTATACAGACATATTGTAGTTGAAATTACCCATATCAGATCAAATTTCCTTCTCTTCACAACAAAAAACCCCCAATTTTATGTTCATGAACAAATGCACATTAGACACTGTCAGTCATACAAATACAGAAGCTCATATTCAGTCGATAACTTACAGAATGCCCATGCGATTTCAGAACACACACCATATACAAACATTCACATGGATACTGAAACTCACAAGCTCAATCGATCACATTCAGAATCCATAATGTTTATAAATATTTACTAGAACATCATATAACACTTAGTTAAACTATTACATTAAAACTCTAGTTAAGTACAGACGCACAAACCTGAGATAATCAAAGTCTTTACCAACCTTACTATAGCGTAACTGAGGGTCAGAACACACAGAAACTCAAATGTTTCAAAAACAACGCAGAACGAAAAATGGCGAAGCAGGGCCACATGGCCGTGTGCCCCGTCCGTGTGGAAGTGCCTAGATCGTGTAGGGTCAACATGCCCATATCAAATAGGCACATGCCCGTGTGAAATAAGGCACTCGGCCGTGTGATTATGACACATGCTCGTGTGACCCAAGAACATAGCCGTGTGGACAACCTGTGTAACTCTCTATCCATTTGTGCTTAAGTAAGGTGTAGGGTAGACACGGCCGTGTGAAAGTCTCACAAGCCTGTGTGCCCACGGGACACGGCTGTGTGTCTAGAGCACACGCCCGTGTAAAAATCGACTAAAATCTTAAAATTCCCAACTATCGGTAAAACGGTCGTGTGGCCAAGCCGTGCGGCACCAAATTCGTCCCTAAAACCCTAATCCCCCACTTCCACATAGCCGTGTGGATTGCCCATGTGCGGCACATGCCTGTGTGGCCACCCGTGTGGTCACGAATCCACTCCGAAATAGCCTGCATAATTTCCTTTGATGTCAAAACGACCCTCAACCCTCGTTAACTCAATAATACACCAAAAACACACGGTATGTCAAGCTAAACCGTAACAATCGACACTACGATTTACAATTTTAAGAAACACACCAAATATGACGAATTACTCAGAATCAAAGCAGAATCTCCATAATGAAAAGGAAGAGTTTCCAAACCCACACCTAAATTCGTGATTAAAGCACCCAGAATTTTTCGACTCGCTCCACCTAGCCGATTCAGAGACCTCAATTACAAACACAACTAGTTATAAGAATTTAATTTAAGAAACACAACCAAATTGAGGCAATTCCTCCATTAAAACAAAAGACAAAACTTACCCAATTTTAGAACAAATCAAGCAGAACACTCGAGAACAAAGCTCTCTTGACAGATGACAAAACGGAAGAAGCAAAAAAAAAAATCAAAGGAAATTGAAAAAGTCACAGAGAACAAAGTGGAGTAGTGGGGGAAGAACGTGTAGGAAAAAAACCGTAGAAACTGTTGGATGTTGATATAAAAAAATAAAATTAAATAAGTATTTTTAAACTTAAAACAAATTTTAAGATACAAAAATCATTCCTCAAAACACACATGAGGATTCGAACCCAAAACCTAGAGGTACACTAACACACCACCAACCACCAGACCAGCAGGCCCATTCTGACACTAAAATATGACAACAACCCCAATTGTCTGATCTAGCAACTGACCCTACCTAAAAATCTCAAAACTTCTAACCCTAAAATCTAGGGTGTTACAGACACTTATCATGCAACATCGTATTCAAACAGCTATCAATACTCTTCTTTTACATTTATGTAGATATTTTCTCAATGAGACATGCTTATCTACAGAGGCATCAACCATTTATTTGAAATAAAATTATATACAGAAGTCAGTACTAGAAACTCACCGGAGACTCACCTTTACCTCAACTCAGAATATCTGTTCCAATCATCCTTCTCGATCCAGCAGCAACCACTATTCAAAAGATCATAGAACCTCAATTAAAACCTTATTTACTGATAGGTTACTAATATGTCGTCGATACATGACCCTCATGTAGGGTCTTCCACTCAAAGCATATTGTTCTTACATCTTGTACACATCCCTACTCATTACTGTCATAACATACAGAGCTATTGAGCTTACCAAGAGGTTGAATCATCTACTGATTTACAAAACCTTAGCTTTATCTTACCGAAGAATAATAAGAGAATGTTTAGAATGAAAAGAAGTAACCAGGATGCAATCAGGAAAGAAAAACCCTCTGAATGCACTCCTTCCCATGTATATATATACTCTCGATCCTTTATAGTGGATTTGACAAGTGGAAATATTATTTGAATTTGTCCCCCGGTTTCCCTACAAAAATTTGAGGAAAACAAAAAAAAATTCGACTAGTTTGACGTTGTGGTAGACCAGCCAAGAATAGAGCCAAATCAATCTGGTTAACTCCCAACTAACAAGTCAAGAAGAGAGTCAAACCAATCTGGTTGACTCCCAACTAACCAATCAAGAAGAGAGTCAAACTAATTGAACAGTGTTCATACAAACCATACGTATTTCATCTTGGCGATGACTCTCTTTTGGCGTGATCTTAAAGATAATTAATTCTTCATATAGTTTTCCCATACACTAAATACACTCTTCGTGTTTCAGCAAAAAACTCTAAGGATTATTCTTTCTTCACTTGAAGATATCCTGGACCAACTTCTTAGATACCGAATTGAATTTTGAATAGGTAATTTTATCAAATTAGTGATTAAATAAGGTATTGGGACTAAATCACAAAATCGATAAAATTTTAATTATAAGAAATTTTTAATTAGAAACAAGAAGCAAGGATTAATAGGAAATCATTCCTTCTTAGCCTATAATGGGCGAGTAGGAACAAAAAAACACAATAATTATATTGTAAAATTTGTTATAAATAATATAAATAAATAAAACAAACTAATGCATAATTAATAAAATATGACAGTGGAAAGAGAGAAAACATATTTCTCTTTTCATCTTTAACTACCAATAATTGAAGGAGAAGAGGAACAACTTTCGAACTTAGGGATTTCACATTTAGAGCCTCAATTGATTAGTGCAATTAGTCATTTTCTTATAACTTTTATGTTTTTAGAATATCGAGAACTTAATCCAGCTGACTAGTGTGTTATTTTTTAAAACTGTTAAAGTTTATAAATGTTGCCATTGACGAATGCTTGAAGTTTTGATGTTAAAATGTTAGCTTTTAAGCTTAGAAATAAAAAAGGATTAATTTGTAAAGTGAAAGTTGAAAATTTTGAAAATAGGGAGTAATGTGTGAATATTTTGAAATTGACATGAAATTTTTGTAATTATGGTTAATAGAGGGCTATTGAAGAATGAAATTGAAATTGAATTGTAAATCAAAGCTCAAATTTGAAAGATATAGTTCATTTCGGTTTTAAGTAGTACATTGAAAAAATGCAAAACTTTAGGGAGCATTTTATATATAAAATTGAACTGATACATACACATAATAGGATGATATAACATTTGTGGAATTGGTAAATTGAATGGAATAATTGTATGGATTGGAAACAATTTGTCATTGATTTAACCAAGTAAGTTTATAGGGTAAGGTTATATGTATTTGCAATATATTCTTGAATTTTGAATTTTTTGTGTGGTTATAATTTGAATTATTTACAATTTGGTACAAAAATGTGTGATAGGAATGAAACATTAAGTGATGATAAATTAACTGATAAATTGAACATGATTAATTATAATTTGAGATATTTAATTAATTGATATTTAATTATGATTGGTTGAATAGTATTGTTATGAATTTGATTAATTATTGAGATATACGATTAAATCGAATAATTCGAAAAATATGTAAGACCTTGTAACTAAATGTGATTTGTATAGAATTTGATGTCATACCATTACTAAATTATTATTTGTAGCTAAAAATGATGTAGGATCATCGGAAAGGAAAGGAAAGGTGGAAATCGACAACGAGTGATGCAAGCTTTCTGTTTTTATTTCTATACCTCAACTCATTTTAATTTTTGCATATTTCTGTTGTGCTATTTGGTAAGGTATGGAGGTAAGATATGTGAGATTAATTGTATTGAGTTGGTGTGAATATGCTTGAGTATTAAGGTAAAGGACTAAATCGAATAAAATTGGAAATAGTATAATTTGATAGAAGTATGAAATTAACTTCAAATTGAGTTAAATTATGTTATATTACATGATAATTGATGTATTGACGAGGAATGTGAAATGATGGGATGTGAATTGTGATAGTATGTAATAGAACATGTGTCTTGTAGAGTCCCTTGTATTTTGTTAAGTTTAGGATGTTTGATATATATGGTATAAAATTATATGAATTAACTTGAATGGTTGATAATGCTTACATAACCTTGTTGTGGAATGGTGCCATTCAGACATATTGGTTAGTTGGTTAGGGTTTGTTATATGATATGTTTTAGACAAGTCAAAAAGTTGATAAATGTATATGTTTGGCTTATTTGAAATTTTGGTTTTAGTAATTTGCACAAAAAGAGACATTGTTGCACCACACGAGCTAACACATGGCCGTGTGTATCACACGAACAAGTGATACGATCGTGTGTTTGCTGGTACTTAGAAAGTATTTGTATCACACGATCTCAATTTGTTACATGACCCAACTACACGGTTGTGTGACTTTTGAAGAAATATTACATTCTGGTCCACACGGCTTCAAAGAGTTACACAGCCTAGACACACGGCCGTGTGACCCCTATTTTACATTATTATCTTTAACTTTTGAAAATGTTACCATTTAGTCCTTATTCATGCACGGGTCTATAAAAGAGCTTTCATAAGCTCAACTAAGACTCGAATCTAATTATATATCATAATATTTGATTGCTTATAACAAAAGTGATTATTTTAATGATTTATTTATGATATGATTGATGTGTAAAGTTTGTAAATGTTGTAAACTAGCCCTAGTTAAATTCTGGGTGATACCGAAGTATACGTAAGCTCATATAAGGCATAAGAAATGTTGTATTTGGTGATTATGAATTGATTTGATTATTAATTGTGTATTTATGAAGTATTCCATATTTATTTGAAATAATCTTGGATGAAGAAGATGACCATGGAAATAAGTTTAGAAAGTGATTTTTTGAGGTGACTTTAGTGATAAAACAAAGTTAGAAGTTGGAATTGTAAATAGATACAATTATGAGATCCATATGCATTAAATTTGTTCTTCCTAGATTTTTCCTCGGCATCATATTACCAAGTCAAGACATCAATAATGCTCATAGATTGACACATGTTAAGCCTTCATACACGAGATGCACACGACTGATCTCATAAGTTGAAGTATAGACTTTAGGATAAAATATGAGTACTCATTATAAGAACAAATACATTGAACATGACCCTTTATAAGAGTTTCATGTAGTATTTCACTAAAGTGTCTATGAAAATACTTGAACATGTTTGTGGTGTAAATAATCCATAGACTTTTGACACTAACACATCTTATTTGCTGAGTAATACTTTGATTTATCACAAAACGGGTCCATATTGATTAAAGCTTAAGGTAGGTTGCTTTAGGTATGAAAGGCATATTAAGGTGGTGGACTAGTCTAGAGAGGACTCATCACCCAAAGTACTATGAGGGAACATATCCTATATACTCTTGACTCATATTAATCATAAGTTATTGGCCAAGGCAATTGGTCTAGGTTAATTGAAGGAGTTGCAAGACTAACAGGGATAAACAAAGGTACACTTTGTGGCATGCCTTTTAGCTTAACCGAGATATTTTAACAGATGGATCAAATTACACATAAGTACCCTACACTGAAAGGTTTTATTGAAAATTATTTTTAACTCTTTCAAAAGTTGCTAATCATGAAGGCTTGCTAGATCTCACTCATGATCTACGAATATAATTATTTCTTAATTGGAATGGACTCTTTTTGTTTCCAACACAATTTGAAACCTCTATCATCCTCTAGGGTTTCTCTTTACCATAAAACTTTGAGAAAATATACCTAAGTTCCTTCATCTTAGAGGAGTTTGACGGATTCGTATTGACCGTCCACCCTCACGCCCTAAACACTCTCAAGGTTCCTTACCATAAGAAGCCCTTCATGTGATACTATGGATACCAACAGTTCTTTCCCCCTTAAATAGATCACAGGTCAACTTAGGGTCCCCCTTGTAGCTCTCTCAATAACAAGAACACCACCCTCTTAAGGTCTCCATCGACTTATCTCCAATTAACCTCGGAGTTATACCTCTAAAAGGTCAAGAGAAGTTCAAGAAATCCATAAACCAATTACATAGTCCTTCAACGCCCCCTCATGGCCTCAACCAATACTATGTCCCAAGGTAACCTCAACTTCTCTTCCTTCCTTAACAGTAACTCCATTCATCATCTCCTCCATCTAGGAATCCCATCATTTCTCGCAATTGTATATGGATGTTCTCCTCGTTGTAGTTCGAGAAAATTACCACCCTTAACAATTTATTACAAATGGAGTACAATGGTATGGAATTTTAGTATAAATAATTAATAATAATTTAATTTAATACATGAAACATAAAAAGAAAAATTAAATTATTTAGTAAAAGTCATTTATCATGAGCAAAATTAATTTTGTTGACCATTTGGTCGTAGATTTGACATAAATTTATATCATGAAAAAATTAAATTCTATATGATTGAAGATAAATGTGTCAACAAATTAACACGAATGACCCATGAGATAAAAATAAATTAAATCTAAAATAATTAGAAATCCAAACTAAACTAATCATATTTCAAACCCTAATAAATCTAATTTAAATCAAACTTAAATTAACATTAATTCAATTTGAATTTACGGAATAAAATAACCAAATTTTCTTTAACCGAAAGATAACTTAAACATAATCCATTAACTCTAAATCATCCCACTAAAATTGACTTTTGTTTCATCCTCTTCAGATGAAATGTCTAATGTTTTACTTGGGAACTATCGGATTATTGCGAGCACGTATCGAACTATCGGATTATTGCGAGCACGTATCGAACATACTATCCAAACATGGATATAATATTCCAAATACATGAAATATATATATTTCAAGTTATAATATGTGACACATTACTGTTGAAATATGTGAAACCCATATATTTTGGGATATATTTTAAAGTTATTTAGGTAGATAAATATTAGAATAAATCATTTGAGATATTATAAGAATATTTTATTTTATCTTTTAGTATTTTATTAGAATAATGGAATTATTTTCCCAATTAGGTTATGACTCTTTTCTCTATTTAAATTCTCTCCTAAAAACTTTCATGGTATCAGAGCTAAGTTATCTCTAGTAGCATCATGGTTAAAACAGCCTTCGTTGGAGATAAGAGATCCAGCAATCAAATAGAGGAAGAAAGTTTTACTGTTGAAACAACTAATGAAAAATATGAGGGCCAAAGTTCTCTAGAAGGGTCTCTATTCACTAAGGAACAACTAGAGAATCTACACAAGCTTTTTCAATCACCACAATTTCGGATGAATTCTTATCTTCCTAACTCATCCAATAATCCTTTTTATGATTAACACAACAATTTATGATTAACATAGAAATTAATGATGTTAATGTTGTTAATGAAAAGGAGTATGAAGGTGTAGAGTCTGATCATGAGAATAAATAATAAACAAAGGATTTAATTGTTTACTCAAAAAGAAATCGAAATCAAGAAAGTGGAATCCACCAGATTCATCACCAAGAATCTGACCCACAAGATCTTGTCAAAAGTCCAAGTAAAGCTCATAATCCAACCAATGAATTTTTTTATTTATATATTCCAATTACTAAAGGAAAAGGTGTTAGAAATGTTGTCAAATATCCCATGTCTAACTTTGTGTCCTATAAAGCCTTGTCTTTGACATTCTCAACCTTTGTTCCGTGTCTTGATACTGTGAAACATCCAAAAATGTGAAAGATGTTTTACAAGTTCCTAAGTGGAATGAGGCTATTTTAGAGGACATGCGTGCTCTTGAAAAAATAGGTACATGGGAAACAGTAAAATTACCTGTAGGGAAGAAAGCTGTGGGCTGTAAATGGGTGTTCACAACCAAATTCAAACCAGATGGATCTTTAGATAGATACAAAGCTAGACTGGTGGCTAAAGGGTACACTCAAACATACGGGATAGATTATCTTGAAACATTTGCTCCAGTAGCCAAATTAAATTATGTTAGAGTTCTTTTATCAATTGCTGCTAATCTTGATTGGTCCTTACAGCAGCTAGATGTGAAGAATGCTTTCCTAAATGGGAAACTTGAAGAAGAAGTTTGCATGGATCCTCCTTCAGGTTTTGAAGAAAAATTTAGAACTCGAGTATGTAAGCTCAGGAAATCTTTGTATGGTCTAAAGTAGTCTCCTCGAGCTTGGTTTGAATGGTTACTCACAAGGTTACTCACAAGTTGTTAAAAAACAAGGTTACTCACAAGGGCAAGTTGATCACACAATGTTCTATCGACACTCACAAAGAGGTAGAATAACAATTATTATAGTTTATGTCGATGATACCACTCTTACAGGAGTTGATGTAGATGAAATAAGGCATCTCAAAGAGCATCTAGCATTGGAGTTTGAGATCAAAGACTTGGGTCCTTTGAAATACTTTCTTGGAATGGAAGTTGCTCGATCAAATAAGGGTCTTGTGGTCTCTTAGAAAAAATATGTAATTGATCTTTTAAAAGAGACTGGGATGAGTGGTTGTCACCCAGCTGACACACCAATTGATCCAAATGTAAAATTGCACTCCCTAATGGAGGAACATGAAGAAGCAGTGTTTCGGATTCTGAGATACTTGAAGAGTTTACCTAAAAAAGGCTTATTCTTCAAGAAATCCGAACAAAGAGGAATTGAAGCTTATACGGATGCAGACTGGGCATGCTTAATAATAGATAGAAGATCTACATCAGGATACTGTACATTTGTTTGGGGAAACCTTGTGACCTGGCAAAGTAAAAAATAAAATGTTGTAACAAGAGGTAGTACAGAAGTTGAGTTTAGATCACTGGCTCAAGGAATTTGTGAAATGATATGGTTAAAAAGAATTATGAAAGAGCTGAGAAAACCAATAACTTCACCAATAAAGTTGTACTGTGATAGGAAAGCTGCCATTAGTATTGCTCACAACCCAGTCCAGCATGACAGAACTAAACATGTTGAGATTGATAGACACTTTATCAAGGAGAAGATTGAAGAAGGCCAAGTGTGCATGCCGTTTGTTCCTTCAAAACAACAGATTGCTGACATACTCATCAAAGGGCTCTCTAAGGCAAGCTTTGATTTTCTTGTAAGCAAGTTGGGCATGATTCATATATATGCACCAACTTGATGGAGAGTGTTAAAATATGTGAAACTCATATATTTTGGGATATATTTTAAAGTTATTTAGGTAGATAAATCTTATAATAAATCATTTGAGATATTCTAAGAATATTTTATTTTATCTTTTAGTAGTTTATTAGAATAAGGGAATTATTTTCCCAATTAGGTTATGACTCTTTTCTCTATTTAAATTTAGTTGCTTAGTTAATAAAATATAGAACAGTTTTATTAAATGCTCTCTTGAAAACTTTCAATTACGACACCTACTCGAATCCAGTGATTAGCCTTGGCTTGCAACGGCACCTCCATTGGATTGACTATATTTAGACCATTTCCAAAACTAATTACAGAACAAAAAGTTCCCTTCAACAGGCTATTTCTCTCTCCCTAGTTAAATTTCAAGCTTAAATTCGATAATCTATGAAGTCTTATTAAAACCATCAAAATAAAACTAGTTGCAAGGATGAAACAAGGGCAGGTACCTCAACTATGGCTACTCTGTCTCGACGAACCATCGCGTTTTCTCAATTTTGTTAAAATGCATGCCATTGTAACTTTGGTACCTAGGGCAGAGTGCGCACGACATAGGTAGATCACACCCCCAAGAAGAAGCAATGCTTTTGCCAAAAACTTCTTTGATGGTCTTCTTAATAACTTTTTCTTTCTGGATTCGTCATTATAGGCTACTGATGTAGGGACTGCTGAAGTAATGTCAGTTCTATAATCTAAATCAGGTGGAACCTATATATGTACACAACAAAGTCATCATAAGTTCTTGAGTTGACCATTTGATTTTTAATTAAAAATATCATGAATTCAATTAAATAAATTATTTTAGTAATAAAAGAAATACATCTATATCATTCGCGTGTGAGTGCCAAACAAGGGTATATTCAAATGTTTTCATGTTTTTTATATATTCAAAAAGTCTTTAGAAGATCATATTCTATATCCATGTCCGGATATATGTTAAAGATTGATGTCACACGCGAATACTTTAAAATAAAAATAAAATTCTAAGCAAGAAAAAACTAGATATAGTCTGAGTCTAGAGGACAAGTCTGTTTGTGTAGACTAATAGAGACTACATTGCTCAAAAATTCAATGGTAGACTCCGATGTGACCAAAAATCAAAATCATCCCCGATATATACATTTTTATCCAACTTCTAAAAGTAAAGCTATGGAGTATGGTCCAGATTAGAAAACCTGTCTCATTTGTTTCCTAGAAACACTAATCTTCAACTCACTTGAAGGAAGCCAAGCTAAAAAGGTTTATGCTTCTAGAGGGCAATAAATCGGTTCCATCTTTAATGAAGTTGAATAAATCCATCTAAATTTCATAAACAGGACTGTTTTGTTTAATATAAAAACGCAGACCTTCTGAATCAGAGTGGCTGCCGAAACAGATGGTGTAGACGGAGGATGGTTGATCGAAGAATAATTGCGTAGTGCATTATCCATCTTACACAAAAAACTCCATGCGCCCTTCGCAAATGCTAGTTTTGCCATTTCCACATTCAGACCAGCATCTTCTTGGTGAAACATTCTGATCTCAGAAGCATCTCTACCAGGTACTGTACACGATAATAACATTAAAGTTTAGTTGTAAATATTCAACAAGAATAAAGATAAATATTTTCAATGCCTTGAGCTCTAGTTTAACGAAGTGGCAGGACTCATTCATGACTCGAAAAAGAGTCCAAAAACAGGAACAGGAACCAACAATTAGTCCTCCTTTGTTTTCTTAGTTTTGAATTAGAGGGACAGAGCCTGGCAGCTCGCAAGAACATATTATTCAACTTCTGAATGCAGTTATGAGAAAAACAGCTTTCTAAGCAATGTCACAGCCGCAATTGAAAACCGCCAACTCTTGTTGTCCCTTTCTAAGGGTTCAGAAAATGGAGATTAATAAAACTAACATACAAGAAACTTGCCTTTCCTGATCTGCCAACCGGATCTAAAATATTCCACGCGAACATACTTCTTCTGTCGTGGTGCTGATGGATGTTCACAGTCCTAGTCAATCATGAGAACAATTAAAAACAACCATGAAGAGATAGCATAGAAATGGACCAATACTAAAAACGGCACAAGTATTTGGGGAGAAAATTCCTCTTCTTTTTTCTTCAACAGGATAAAAACCAGGAACCAGTTTTAGAACCCCAGCTATGCCAGAACTCTACCTTTTAAGGTGGGTGGGTGGGTGGGTGGACCATGCTTCAGGTTCCCATTTGAAGACCAAAACAGCCTTCTCATTTTCTACTATGATTCTTTCTCTTGGAGAAATGATTGCAAAGGATTTGAGAATCTCATAGTAAACCTTCACATTTTCTACTATAATTTTTCAACTTAATACAGGCCTTTCCTGAAAAGATTGCGTAATGAGATAAAAATATTCCATGTACTTGGTGATTCTATAACCATTAGCCACAGGACAACGTTTACCCGAATTCAAGGTGAGTATCCAACACATGTTCAATTATTTTTCTACAATATGTGCAAGAGGCGGATGCTTTAAGAAAATTAGGCAGTGCAAGAAACAGAACAGTGGAGCGTTAGCATGTAGTAATTGAGGATGGACACCGTTATTATTATTATTTGCTCATCCGAACTTCTCATATCAAATAAGTACACCTCTTTCATATTAAAGATACTTCCAATTTTTTCCTTAATCCCTAATATCAGCTTTACAGTTTCCATTTTCACTTTCAAACGTGTAGGAACCGTCACCTACACCGCATATTGGAACTTGGAAGCAGGAAATATGCATATATTAAAATACGCTTAATTTACGATTTATTCCCTTTGAGTATATCTACTTTTGGTACATTTTATAATTACTGTTAAAAAAATCTGTTAGGCCACATGTCTTTTTTATTACCGGTGAAAAAGACGTCACGTGACAATTAGATTTATTTAAAATAAAAAAATTAAATATTAAAAAACACTGTTGACTTTGATCGGTTGTTGATCGACCATTGATCAATATTGACTGTTGTTGACCAAGCGTTGATCGAATATTGACCAATAGTGGTCAGGCATTGACCTGCCACATGGCGTTGTTAGAAAATATCACGTATTTTTTAATATTATATATATTATATTAATTAAAATGAGAAAAATCATATATAATATATTAAAAAGTTAAATTTAGAAAATTGTAAATATATATAATTATAAATTTTAAAACTCAAAATAACAATTAAACAATGAAAAATGTTATAAAATTTAAAAAGTATTTAAATTTCAAGTAATTGCAAAATAACCTTGAAATTTAAATACCATTATAGACTTTATAAAAAGAATTCATTTTAAATTTTTAAAATATTTTTTACAACTTTTATAATTTTAAATTTTTTACATTTTTAATAATATTATAAATTTCAACAAATTTCTTTTTAATTATGGTATTTTTGTAAATTTTGTTTTATAAAGTTTTTATAATTTATATATTTTCTAGATAATATATATTTTCTGATTTTTATATATTTATTTTCATTTTCATATTTTTGTAATGTGTATATACATTGAATAAAAGAAAATATTTTTTTTTAAATAAAGCTCCCACATGGCACTTTGTGATTAACTATCGGATTTTTTTTAACATCTGTCAAAAAATGGACTCAAGAATATAACGGAGGCATATTTTAGGTACCAAATTGAGAAGTGATTTTTACTTTAGGTATCGAATTGAAACAAAAAAAAATAGTATCAAAATGAGAAAATGAGTATACTTTAAGGACCAAATCTTAAACTAAGCCATTAAAATATGAAATCAAAATTCATTTATTGAGTTGTATTCTATTTAGTACATACGAGGCAGGATTCACTTACACGCTCTTTCATATCTTTTCAACAGTTAAATTGACATGAGAAATCTAGTGCTTTCAGTAGATGCAATATAGATGTCGAATTGTCTTGCGACTACACGAGCATGACAAGTATTGATACAAGTTTAAGTAGGACGGGAAATGTTTAGCTTAGTTTAAGGTCTTTATTATTTAAGAGTTTTATATTTAATTATTATAAATATATTGTAAATAAAAATTTTAATTCAAGAGTTTAATTTTCATTTCGAGTTTAAAAGCTAAATTTTAATTGGTTCATTAGGTAGCTTATTCTTTAGTTTATGTATACTCAATCTCGTCAAGACCGGAGATTTGAGTTTAGTAAATTTGATCATGAGTTATTCTTTCAAGGTTAAGTGATTTCTCTTGTTTATTTCTCTCATTATCTATGAATATAGTTACAAGTTAAGGCGTAATAGGGAGATATCGATTATCATTATTGCTAGTAATAAGTTAAATTAAAGGTTTAGAAAAATAAAATCATTAAATTATCATTATTGCTAATTACAAGTTGATTAGATGTGATGAAGGTAACATATCTGTTTTGTTTTTAAATTAATAACATATTTTCTTGTTTCACTTGAATATTTGGGATTTTCTTAAATCCTAGATTCATTTTATTTTCTTTAATAATTTTTGAAGAAAAAATGAAAAAATAGATTTTTTTTTTAGTCCATGTTTATTACTTTTGAAAATATGCATTCATGAAAACATCACCAAGAGACTTAAAAGTTGCAGTCAAAAAGTAGTTAAGACTCATATGTTGCAATCAAACAATAATCAAGATTCAATGATGAATCCTTTTGGTAGAGAATGATACGAGTTCAAATAGAACACTAGATATCTAGTTTAGTTTACCCTTTTATTATTAAGAAATTTATATATATTAGGAGTTTAAAAGTTTTTATATATATATACAATTTTAAAATTATCCAAACTCCTCCCTCAACCCTTAAATAAGAGAATAAAACATTTGACTAAATTTTTAATTGTTTCATTAGCTAATTAAATTTACTTGGACTAGGTTAAACTTTGGCCTATAAACACTTGGCTATGGTAACCATTATATAAAATGGTGATTTGAGTTTAATAAATCTTTCCAAAGGTGAGTTTCATTTTGTTTATTTCCTCATTATCCATAATTTTAGGTACGAGTTATTTAAGGTTGCGGTAAAAAGTCATCCAATTATCATTGTTGCTAGTCAGAAGTCGACTAGAGAGGGCATAGGATAAAACTGTTTCTTATTGTTATTGCTAGTCACAAGTTTATTAGAAGTAGTGTAGGATGAACTATCTTTTTACTTTTATATAAAAAACATGTTTTCTTAGCCAAGATTTTGTGATTTCTTGTATCTTAGGTTCCACATCAAATATGAGGCAGGTTGTTAGATTCTACTGTTCGGATAGATAGCATAGGAAGTATGAGCAAGCACGGTTATGGATCTTAATTTTTTAGGTCAAGAACCATTCTAGTGACTTCTAACATTTTAACCAAACAATCAAGTCAAATGGTATGAAGCAGCAAGAGAGAGATAAGATAATGCAATAATAAATACCAGAGATGAAAGACTAATTTTAAGTGAGAGTCACCTTGATGAAACAGTACAAAGTTGTATCTTTTCCCTCCCACAATCTCCAAGCCAATACATACTCTCTAGGTGTTAAAAGTGGAAATTTTTTTAATGTGCGACCAATTTCAACTCCACTTGTTGTGTACACCTGCAGTTGCACATGATCAAGAATGGTCTTATCCCACTGCTTTCTATAATCATTATCCATATAGAAGTCCCTCAGAAGCTCCGGGGAGCAACTCTCAAAAACGGCTGTGCTCAGGTATTTCAATGGTCTATCCTGCAAACAACGACGCATTCAGTTTCTAATTTACATCTGAGAAAATTCCAAATATAATATGTTGTTTGGTTTAAAACAAAACTGACAAATAATTCAAGCAATAAGTTAAGTACATAAACATTAGGGAAAAATAAAAATAATTCTACGAAAACTAAAGATCATAAATTAATGAAAGCCAAAGTTGGGAAGTTAAAATATACATGGCCCTAGTTCTACATTAAGGAGAGACTATAAATATGACTATGTTAGATTTGCGTATTCAAGATGTAATGAGCATCATTATTTCACATTATTGTCATTTGAGATTAAGCAAACGAAGCATAGAAACGAACCTTCGATTTGCAGCACTTGGCTTTGTAGGATAGAAAGTTGTTTTTCTTGTTGATTACATTCTCCCAATTTTCGTCCTCATTGCGCTTCTCATCCAAATTATCAATTAAAAACTTCAAATCTGAATCAGACACAACCTCTAGGGTTCTACACGATTTCAAACACAAGCCAAGTTCGAAACATATTAAATTAATATAAAGGGGTAAAAAGAGCAAATTAAATGTATTTTTGTGATAAAAAAATGATTATAGAAACTTCCCAAATTAAAATTGGCTGATAAAAAGCCAAACTGAAAACTTTGAGAATGAGCTAACATAGAACATGGCAAACTGGAAACCCCACAAATATAGAAGCAAAAGAAATCATTAAGTAGTGGAAAACCCAAGTAATAAATAACAAAAAAATAGAAAATTCAGAAAATAAAACAGGAAGAAAATAACGTATGGAGAAACTGAAACAAAATGAAGAAACCAACACCAAGGAAAAGAATGTAATTGAGTGAGGAAGAAAACCAGTTTTCATGAAATTAAATGAAACCCAAATTAGATAAAGCATTAAAAAGTACCTTGATTGAGAATCTTGATTGGAAATGGGTGAAGAAGCAGAAGGAAGATGAAGAGTAGATGATAATAAAGAAGAAGGAGGAGATGTCCATATTGTAAGGAATTTAACATAAAACTTCTTGGAAAAATGAAAAATGGATATAAAAAGAAGAGCAATTAGAGTAGCTCTTATGTTAATCAGCCACCACATCTCCATTGAAGAAACATCGCCCATCTTACCACCCTCACATCCCCATAGGTTGACGCCCATATCTCTCAAATATTCATTTACGCTAACATTGTTTTAACTCACATTCTTTTCTGTTTTCCCCTCTCGAAGAAAAAAATATATGAAATTGAAATGTTTGCGGAGAAATTAAGGGTGACGAATGATTTTTGGGATCCCAAGGCCAAACTTAATCACATCTGGCGTGAAAGTTTTGTTTTTTTTTTTAAATAAAATTCAAACAGTTTATATATATAATAAAAATATTTTTACTAAATTAAAAAGTTTATATTTTCTCAGTATTATTATTTGCAGGTGTTTGGATTGATTTTTTTTTCTATTATTCGTGTTCTTAAACAGTTAGGCTTGACAATTATAATGAGTTATCGTCGGGTAGACGAGATCAGAAGATGAAATCGAACCGAGTAAATCGTAAATTATCCTGGTTGAAAAAGTGATGTTGGAGGATAAGCGAATATCAATCAATCAATTAAGTTAATTAGAGTTGGGAGGTAATAATTGTTCGAAGTGATGACTAATCTATTCTAGAACTCCAATCTAAAATTAGTTACAAACCTTGAAGCGAGTTAATATTTTTGATTGGCTTATCAGTTTAATTCATTTGTTTATCTTTTATTATTATTTTATTTATGTTAGTTATTTATTTTTAATCTTCTTAATCTATTTTATGATCCATCGTAATATAGGAATTAGCTATTACTGCTTAGACTTAGTATTGTAAAAAGTATTTTCATTATTTGCTCTATCCTCCCTTGGGTACAATTCTCGGAATACTTCCGGAATTTCGTTGTACAACTATATTACAATTTGACCAGTGCACTTGCGGACATCGACGTTCTCAATTATTATAGTTTTTGTGTTAGATTTATTCTATAAACGATAAATCATTTATAGGCGGTCAAATACGATGTTGTATTATTAAGTTTGAAGGAAGTTGGGAGAAATATTTGTCGTTAGCTGAGTTTGCCTATAATAATAGCTACTAGATGAGTATTAAAATGGCACCGTACAAAGATTTATACGGGCATAAATGTAGAACTTCATTATACTGGTCAAGTTGAGTGAAAGACAGATTGCAAGTACGAATTTGATTAGCGAGACAAAGGATAAAGCCAGGGTTATATGGGACAGTTTGAAAGCTACCTTAGACCATCATAAATCCTATGCTGATTTGAAAAGAAAATATATTGAATTTCAGTCAGGCAAAAAAATTTTCTTCAAAGTTTCACCCTAGAAGAAATTTTTACGTTTCGGCAGAAAAGAAAAAATCGATCTGAAGTTCATTGGGTCATACGAGATTTTAGAATGGGTTGGTCTAGTTGCCTATTGACTAGCTTTACCACCAGAACTTGAGAAGATACATAATTTATTTCACATGTCGATGCTGCATCACTATTATTTTGATCCTTCCCATGTGGTATCTCCTAACGAGGTAGAATTACATCCCGATTTGACATACAGGGAAGAACTAGTTATAATTTTGGCTCGAGAGGTGAAAGAACCGCGAAACAAATGAGTTCCATAGTAAAAGTGTTATGGAATCAACATGGAACAAAATAGGCAACGTGGGAGCCGGAAGAAATCATGAAATAATACTAGCCTAACCTATTCTCAGGTAAAAATTTCAAGGATAAAATTTCCTAAGTGGGGAGAGTTGTAACAATCCACTTTTAGTGGTGTCGAAAATACTATTTTTGGAACCCCATTTTTTGTGATTGAGTCTGTAAATATTATTATTTTAATATTTACAAGGTTAGAATACAATTTAATTAAAGTTTGGTCCTTGAATTTTGTCAATTGGATAGTTAATTAAGGTACAAGGAGTAAATTGTAAAAGTAGTAAAAGTTTATCGCTATAGATTTTTAAATAGTTGAAGGACCAATTAAGAAATTGGGCCAATTTCTATTAGTAAATAGTGGTAGATGATGCCATCTTCCACTTATATTTGCTTAATGATGATTAGTATTAATTTAATTAAGGTTTAAACTAAATTAATTAAGTTTATTCATTTTAAACTAAGTATAAAATGCAGATTAAAAAGAAAATTCAAAACATTTTTCTTACCTTCATCTTCTTCACCATAAAAACAAGGGAAAATAGGGTTTCAAAGCTTCCAAACTTTAATCCTTCAATTGGTAAGTGATTTTAAGCCCATTTCTTATAATTTTATATTTTTGAGATCTCGGGAACTTGATTTAGCTAACCCGTGTACTATTTTACAAGACTATTAAAGTTTTCAAAAGTTGTCATTGTTGATTTCTTGAAGCTTTTGGTACTAAATTTTTAGATTCTAAGCTTAGAAATGAAAAAGGACTAGTTTGTAACGTTTAATTGTTAGTTTTTAAAAATAGGGACAAAAGTGTAAATATTTCAAAACTAACATGAAAATTCTGTAATTATGGCTAGTAGAGAACCTTAGAAGGATTTAATTGAAATCGGTTTGAAATCGAGACTCAAATTTGGAAGTTATAGTAATTTCACTTTTAGGGATTAAATTGAATAAAATACAAAATTTTAGGAAACATTGAAACATGAAATTGATATGTTATATACATTTGATAGGATGCTATAAAATAATTTCAATTGATAAATTCAAATGAATTATCGTATAAAGCGGGATTTGAACCAATCAAAGGATAATCACAGAAAAGAAAAAATTATAGATTAGTCCCTAACACATTGTCTGTTGTTGTTTTTGCCAGGTAAGCTCATATGGAACTTACTATATTAATTTTTGTTGTGTTTGTATTATATCAATTTTCTTGTTGATTGAATTGGTGCGAAAATAGTAACTTTTGATATTGAATGAGCTAAATAAAAAAGGATAAGATATAGAACAATTACGAATAGTTACGAGATAGCAAATAAATATGAATTGTTTATATGATTGGATGGAATGTTTATGTAATGATGATACAAAAATTGAAATAGAGCAAATACAATAAGAATGTCATATGAACTAGTAAATGTTTAAAGTATAAATGGTATATCATTAGTGTCCAAAAAGGAATTGGGTGTTTGATCAGGAATTTAATTATTGATGGCTTGAGATCCAGCATGTGTTGCGGATTCTCTAAAGCTTATGTGAGCAAAATCAAATCATTCTTTATCAATGGCTTAAGATCCAGCACATGTTATGGATTCTCTAAAACTTGTATGAGCAGCATCAAATTACCTCTTTATTGATGGCTCGAGATTCAACACATGTTGTGAAATCTCTGAAGCTTGTGTGAACAGCCCAAATAAAAAAAATGTTAGATAAACGAAAATGAAATGGATAGAAGGATTGATCATGAAATTAGTTTTCATTTTTGTAAAATGAATGAAGGTTTAATGGTAAACGGTATACGTTGGTATGAATGCATATGTAAATAGGTTGAGTCTATGATCATATCATGTTAAGGTACCAACTCCTTTATTATGATGATAGATTGAGTATGATCATATAAGGATGCCATGGATTATCATACTTATGCCTATGTGTTTTTATTATTGAAATAGTGAAATGTTAAGGTAAGCTAAGTTCTTTTAATATGAATTTACAAATCAATCAATGCTTATCGTTGTTTTCTATGTCTATAGTTGTCAGATTTGCAAAATGTGTCAGTCAAATCATCATGAAGCTCTCACTATCTAGCTTATCGCTCGATTAACTTTTGATCATTTTAACTTGGTTATGTGGCATGTACATAGGTGTTAACTTATTAGGGTTTACTTCGGATGATAATAAAATTTGCACTATGAATGATGCTTGGTATTGGCTTGGTAATGGTTAAGTATACAAATGTGTATATGTGTTTGACTTGGTAAAAGGTTATGATTTTGAATGGATTCCAAAAGATATATTTAAATTAGTATGAGGTCATGATGGTATACAATGGTAATATGCGTAGTTGATTTGGTAGGAATTGATCAAGTAGTTGGAAATGATTTGAGTATCAAATTGAGGTACATTAGTTTAGTTTATTGGAAACTAGTTTGATGCTATGTTTTGGTAGATGAATTGGTATGTTTTAGTATGGTTTTGATGCAGGTTTTGAGGTGTATTATACAATATTTGAGTTGTGAAAGTTTGGGCATGAAAATGGACCAAAATGGAAGGTTTTGACATATTTGGCATAAAGGTATTGATACCATAGGTGAAGGTATCGATACTTAGTATTTTCCAATCAATTTTTCAAATATCGAGTTCCAAAATGGTATCGATACCGGATTTAAGAATCGATACTTATATCAGAGTACCGATATTTTACAAAGGTATCGATACCATTGATCTTTGTTTTGTTTTTACAAAAGATTTTCAATCAGTTTTTCAAACATCAAAGTTAAAAATGGTATTGGTACCTTTTCAAAAATATCAATACTTGTATTGGAAACTTTGAAAACTTTACAATCTAGTCCTATCTCATATTCGGTTTAGCAAATGAGATTTCGTAAGCTCGATCAAGTTCCGAAAAACATCGTATAACATATTTATGAAATGTTATGATTATGAATGCTTGTTTTATGGTATAAATCGATTATTAAAAGCTGTAACTATTCTGGTATTGACTGTAGCATTCAAGAACTCAAACCCGACGATCAAGACAGGTGAAAGGTGTTAGAGTACCGATACTTTACAAAGGTATCGATACAATTGATGTAACAACCCATCTTTCAATAGTGTCGAAATGGTGGTTTCGTGACCACAAATTCGACGGGTGAGTTCGTATAATTAGTATTTAAATTATACGAGTCAATAACAATTTTTATATTGAATTTTTATTTAAGAAATTTTAACTAACTAAATTAAAAGTTAGTATAAATGGTTTGATTCAAAAGTTAAGTGGTTATTGAAAACGAGGTATTAGGACCTCGTTTCCGTAATTTAAGGTCATAAATATTTTTATTAAATATTTACAGAGTCGTATTACATGTGAATTGAAGTTTGGTCCGGTAATTTTGATAATTTATTGCTTAATTACGATAAAAGGATTAAACTGTAAAAGAGGTAAAAGTTAATTGTTATAGATTTAAAATAGTAAAGGGACCAAAATGGTAATTTAACACTAGTCAAAAAGTCCAAGCGGTGGTGGATATGATTAATCCACTAACTTTTTGGTTATTTATTCATTTAGTCCTAATTAGCTTAGGGTTAAATTGAAATAAAGTTTAATTAACTAATAAATTAAAACAATAGAAGGACCAATTGTGCAACTAAACCCTCCTTGAATGGTAAATATACCATAGGTGATGATTGTGGAAGGTAATGGGCTTGAAATTGTTAAAATTGAATGGAATTAAAATGGTAAAATGGTAATTTGATAATTAAATATAAAGTAAATAAAATAAAAGCTAAAATAACTATCATCTTTTTAATTTTCTTCTTTCAAAAATCGAATAGCCATGGGAGGAGAGGAGGCAACTTTCGGCCAAGCTTAGGGTTCCTCGTTTGATAGGTAAACATTGCCCGTTTTTAGTAATTTTTGTGTTTCTGAGCTCGTTTTAGCTCAATTTAGCTAACCTAAGGACTAATTTGTAAAATTTTCAAATGTTTTGGATTATTCCATTGATGAGTTATGAACATTTTTATAATTTTATGATACATCATTGAGTTTGGTTGTTAAATAAGACTATTTGGTAAAGTGATTTTTAGTAATTTTAAGGTTAAAGGACTAAAATGTTAAAGTGATTAAATTATAAGGACTTGATGTGAAATAACAGCAAGTATATCCTGAAATGGGGTAGTAAATAGTTTGGCTGCAACTTAAATTTGATTAAAATTGGTTAAATTGCAAGTTTTGAGCTTAGGGAGTAAATTGCATAAAAATAAGGGGTAATTTTGTAAAAATGTTGCTGTAAATTGATAATTGAGTGTTAATTGCATAAAATAAGGGTGTTAATTGCAACATAAAAATAAGGGTGTTAATTGCATAAAATAGTTAATTATGTTGCTGTAAATTGATAATTGAGTGAAATTATTATTTAGATCAAGGACAAGCTGATAACCGAGAAAAAGAAAAAATTACTGAATAGTCTTTGAACTTTCATTATAGATGCAGTTAGTCTGGTAAGTTTATTCGGTTTAATTTTAGTACATTTTAAAGATATTATATGAACCTAATTACATAATTTTGGATTATATTGATGTGTGTATATGAAAATTGAAATAATGAATTGATACAACGTCGATCACTGATTGAGAAACTCTAAACTGTTACTGCAAATCAGTCATGTAAGTTCGCACAATAAAGTAATTGATTTGGTTGTTGTTATGTGAATTATTGAATAAATTAAATATATTGTATTTAAATTTTCTTGTATAGTAAATATTAAATTATGGAACTGAATCAAATTGAAATGAAATTATAATTAAGGGTCATGATTGGAAGTGAGGAAAGAATATAATTGAATTCATGTGACAAAGAAACGCTTAAATGATTATATGATATGATCACTACACCAAACCGGTTATTAGCCGCGTTTATACCAGCATTTAATCAAAAAACGCCACAAAAAATATAGCATTAGCGGTGAACTAAAATAAATGCCGCAAAATGTCATCAATAGCGGCGCTTTCCTAAAAGCGCCGCAAAAGAGCTAAGCGAACGATGCCGTTTTTTGTTTGGATTCAGAGATATTAGTGGCGATTTTAAAAAAACGCCACAGAAGATAGGAATTAACGGCGCTTCTAGAAAGTGCCGCAAATGAGTTCAGTTCAACGATGCCGTTTTCCTGTTAAGCTTTTAAACATTTGTGGCCCTTTCTTAGAAACACCGCAATATGCAAGAATTACCGGCGTTTGGTCATAAACGCCGCAAAAACTGTTAAGAAAATGCTGCCGTTTTCAGTTTAGGTTTTGGGGACTTTAGTGGCGCTTACTGAAAAACGCCGCTATAGTCAAGAATTAGCGGCGCTTTATCATAAGCGCCGCAAAACTGTTAAGAAAACGTTGCCATTTTTCATTTATCTTTTCGAGATGTTAGTGGCAATTTTCAGAAAACGCCGCATTAGCGAAGCTTTAGTGGTGCTTTATCACAAGTGCTGCAAAACTGTTAAGAAAACGATGTCATTTTTAATTTAGGTTTTAGAGACTTTAGTGGCGCTTGTCTAAAAACGCCGCAAAATATAGGAATTAGCGGTGATTTCTGAGAAGTGCCGCAAAGGAGTTAAGCCAAACGACGCCGTTTGTTTGTTGAGCTTTTGCGACATTGGTGGCGCTTTCATAGAAACGCCGCAAAATTGTGTGTTAAAGCGCTGCAAAACTATTAAGCAAACGATGTCGTTTATTATTTAGCATTTAGGGCCTTTAGTGGCGCTCGTTTAAAAACGCCATAAACTGTTAAGGAAACGATGTCGTTTTTATATAGCTTTTAGAGACTTTAATGGCGCTTATTAATAAACGCCGTAATAGTCAGGAATTAGTGGTGTTTTCTCAGAAAGCGCCGCAAAAGAGTTAAGTGAGCCGACGCCATTTTCTTGTTCAGCTTCTCAAAATTGGTGGCGCTTTTATAGAAACGCCGAAATAGTCAACCAATACTGGCACTTTTGTTTAAAACGCCGCAAAAAGTTTTAGTCTTTTGTTTTTGAGCTTTAAAGGCATTATCGGTTTAGAGGTTATGTTTATTGTTTATTTTTTAATGGATGGGGTTTACACTTTATAGTTTATATATATATGCTATGAATTAGGGTTTAGGGTTTATAATTTATATATGTTCTTTAATTTAGGGTTTAAGGGATATGGGTTAGGGGTTTATGGATATGGTTTAAGGATTGGGGTTAAGGGTTAAGGGTTTAGGGGTTAAGGGTTAAGGGCTGGGGTTAGGGGCTTAGGGGTTTATAGTTAATGTTTTATGATTTAATATGTTTAGGGGATATGGGTTAAGGGTTACGAGTTAAGGGTTTATGATTTATAAGTTTTGGATTTAAGGGTTTATAGTTTATATATTTATGTTCTACGATTCAAGGTTTAAGGGATATGGGTTAGAGGCTTATGGATTATGGTTTAAGGGTTGGGGTTAAGGGTTAGGGGTTAGGGGTTTAGGGGTTTCTAGTTAATGTTTTACGATTCAATATGTTTAGGGGATATGGGTTAAGGGTTTAGGCATTATAGTTAATTTGTGGTTTACGATTTAAGGGTTGGGGCCTAGGGTTTAAGGGTCTACGGTTTAATGTTTAGGGTATGTGATCTAGGGTCGTACGTCTACTGTATATGGTTTTGTAGGATATAAGGGTTATGATGGTTTATAGGATTTAGATACTGAAATTTTAAGTATTAAATTTTAATAGAATTATTTAAAATTTAAATTTGCTAAATAATATAATTATATAAATTTTAAGATACCGAAATTAAATTAATTTTTAATAGCAGATAAAATGCCTTCCATCATAATTCAAATTTAAAATCGAACAATATTTCAATTTGTAAAAATTTAACAATTAAAAATAATGGCATATTAATGTATCAAATGTAAATTTTATAAAGTTATTAAGTAATTGAAAAATTTTAAGAGTAGTGGCTTTTGCAGCAAAAACGCCGCAACAATGTTCTAGAAATTATAGAAAACAGCGCCGTTTGGTTAGAGGGAATTTGTTTTTAGTGGCGTTTCTATTGAAAATGCCGTAGAAGGTATGATTAAAAAACGCCGCAAAAATTTATCAAAAATTGAACAAAAGCGGCGTCGTTTTCTTAATTGATATTAAATTTTGAGTGGCGTTTTTCTTAGAATCGCCGCAATATATTAGATTTAGCGGCGTTTTGGCTAAAATCGCCGCAATAGCATATTAGAAATTCCCCTGAACATCGCCGTTTCATTTCGGGGACTTAAAAATTCTTAACAAAGACGACGTCGTTTTGCTTAGGTTAGCAGTTTTCCCCCTTCCTTTCCGCACTTTTGACCCTAATTCTTGAAAAATTCTTTGCCCTCCATCGAAATCCCTAAATCCCCTTCAACTTTTTTCCTAATCCCTAATCCCCTGCATTGGTATTGTTCATTCGATTCATCATTTCATCGGTTACCTTACCCGGATCATTTCATTTGGAGGCTTCGCAACATTTACTCCAAAGACAGCGTCGAGGACATTCAGTTTTTTGGGTAAGGTTTTACCCGTTGCTTCCAGTTACTGTTTTTGCGTCTTTAGGCTTCGGGTTATATAGGTTTATTTGGTTTTATGAAGTTTTTCAGTCGTAGACAGATTGATAACATGCATTGCTGATTTTTTTCGGTTGTGGGAAGAAATATTGGGTTTTTAGGGTTTCGATTATATATGTAACTATGGTGTGAATTATTTGTTTATTTCGCTGGTATTTACCATGAAATCAATTCTGTTAATTCTTTCAATGGTTATATATGGATAGAAAGCCTGAGTTAAAAGAATTTTATCTTGGGAGTTGCTATTTGCAGAAAATATTCTGCAAGCATCCAATTTAATTTCTTTAATTTCCTTGCCGATGGAGTTTTTCGAGCATCCATTTCAGGGGAAATGGAGTATTTCTTGTATTCATTTGCATTATATATTCTTGATGGGTCCATTACTGAAACAAATAGTCAGTTAACATTATTTTTTTTAGGTTTAAATTAGAAAAAAATGTGAATTCTCCCGCATGATTTGGTTAGGTTTGAAGAAATATTCATATGTTAAATTTTAAACCTCTGTAAAATTCCTTTTTCTCTGGAATATTTAATGGCTTCAAATGAAATTTGATTATTTTCTCTGTAAAATTCCTGTAACTGTGCTTCCAGTGTATAAATTATTTTCTTTCTTGTGCTTGTTTTACACATAGATTGATTGGCAATGCCTTGTTTCTTTACCATATTTGTTTAATTTAAGTTTCTAATTTAATTTATATTAAGTTGATTGTTACTTTATCAATTATTATTAAGTTGATTGTTGTGATAATTAAAATTGATACATTGATTTGAATATAAATGTAGTTAAATAATCTTTTGCTTACTTTTGTTGTATTTTTTCCTATTTTTGGTACTAAGTTAGTTTATCAATTTAAGATTTTGATTTAATTTATATTAAGTTGATTGTTACTTTATCAATTCATATTAAGTTGATTGTTGTGATAATTAAGATTGTTACATTGATTTGAATCTAAATAATTACTTAAATAATCTTTTGTTTACTTCTTTCCTGTTTTTTTGGTACTAAGTTAGTTGTGTTTTGTTATTTTTTGCAGAAGTTTATGCAACTTTGAGGAAATTTGAGGTATTTATTCCTATGTTTCACTACATACTTTTCTTACAAAAACACATCCAAATGTTTAAATTTCTGACTTGGATATATTTTAGCTTAATAGATTACTTATTATTTTTTAGTTTTAAAAGGGAGTTTTAATTAAGGTTTTTGGTTTTCAACCTATATGCATCTGTTTACTTATAACTTTGCAGCTACCTGATTACATAATTGCGATGTTTAAATTATGATTTGATATGTGTCGACGAACTGTTTACCCAAGCAAAAACAATCATCAGAGTTTACTAAATTTCGGATTATCCCAATTCTTAAAGGACTTATGTAAATAGTATTTGAATAAATTATGGGCGATTAGTTTATTCGGTTTAATGTGAAAATTTTATTGATTTTGGCAAAGTATGTAACTGAGTTATCAATTTCACTTCTAAATTAATAAACTATCGACGTTAGATGCGATTAACTGATTGAATGTTAATGTTTAATAATCAATTTCATACAATAAATTGATCGATTAATTTATTGAATGTCAATGAATTGCCAATTGTGTTTACACAAATTACATAACTTATTAATATATATTTTTTTAAATTTTAAAATATATATATATTTTAAAATATGATTTATATATTTTAAATATATTTTAAAATTTTAATTTAACTTATTAATGTATATATATATATATTTGAAATTTATAACTTGCATTACTTAAAGAACTTAAATGTTTAATATGTAAAATTTGGAATGGTGAGGTTATGGTGAGTTTATGTATTATAATATTAAGAGAAAATTTATTTTAACTTACATAAAATATATATATTTATTTAATTTATCTTATATTTTTAAAATTGATACAATACATAACTTGCATAACCTACATACATAAAATTGATACATTACATAACTTGCATAACCTACATAAAATTAAGATAACTTACATTCTACGAACTTACATAACATACATAATACATAATTTACATAACTAATATAATACATAGCTTACATAATACTCAACTTACTTAGCTTACATAATAAATAACTTACATAAAATACAACTTACATAGCTTACATTCTACACAATTTACGTAGTTTACATAATAAATAACTTACATAAAATACAACTTACATAAAAAAGTGAACAACTTACATATCATAACTTACATAACTCATTTATACTTATATGTGAAGAACTGAATGTTGTAATTTTTGGCGAAAATCAGACGTCAAGAATTAAGAAATGGTCCGGTCTTGGATGAATTTGTTAAGGGTAAGCAACGGTTATCAAAATGGAGTACAGACGTTTCTAAATTTTGCATTTCAATACACAAGCCAAGAGAACATGATTCTTTGCCCCTGTAAGAATTGTGTCAACATAAACTGGCATTATTGTGAGGTTGTATACGAGCATCTAATTGTTGATGGGTTTGTTCGGGGTTATAAACAATGGTTATTTTATGGAGAATGCCCGCCTAGTACTTCCTCTTCAACGATGGATGTATCTTATCCTGGTACTGCTTACCATTAGTCTGATAGAAGGGATGACATGGAAGGTATGTTGCGGGATGCATTTAATATGCACAATCATGGTGTGCAGTCGTTGCCAGCAGATTTTGTGGCATCTGATGATTATAATATTGGTGGAACTGCTTTTACCGAACCGGGAAGTAGTGTACCTCATGAAGAGCCGAATGGAGAAGCGGTGAAGTTTTACGCTCTACTTAATGACATGAACGAAGAACTGTATGAGGGATCAAAATTTTCAAAAATGTCCTTCTGTGTTCGTCTTTTTCAGTTAAAATGTTTGGGAGGGTGGACCGGGAACTCGTTGACAATGCTGTTAGAGTTTTTGAGAGAAATGTTTCCGTTTGCAAAAATCCCTCAGTCATGCAAAGATATGAAGAAAATGATAAAAGATTTAGGCCTTGGGTACAACAAAATCCATAGTTGCCCAAATGACTGCATGTTGTATTGGGGCGATCGGAAAAACCAACAGTGCTGTCATGTATGCGGCCAATCTCGTTGGATAAATAGAAACACAGAAGATGGGAACGACGATGAAAATGATGCGCAGTTGAGGAAGAAGCCAGTCAAGATTTTACGGTATTTTCCCCTTATACCAAGGCTTCAAAGGCTTTTCATGTCGTCGAAGACAGCAGAGTCTATGATGTGGCACCAAGATGGACGAACTGATGATGGATGTTTAAGCCATCCGGCAGATTCTTTAGCTTGGAAATCATTTGACAATAAATTTCCAAGCTTTGCAAGCGATCCTAGGAGTGTGAGGCTTGGGCTAGCATCTGATGGATTTAATCCTTTCAAGATCATGAGCACTACGTACAGTACTTGGCCAGTAGTGCTTGTTCCTTACAATCTGCCTCCGTGGATTTGCATGAAACAATCTTCCCTTATCTTATCTATGATTATCCCTGGAGAGAAAGGGCCCGGAATGATATCGACATTTATTTACAGCCACTTATTGAAGAGTTAAAACAATATGGGGTGGTGTCGAGACATACGATGTGCTGAGAAAGGAGAACTTTAATTTACGTGCAGCTTTGATGTGGACCATTAATGACTTTCCCGCTTATGCCAATTTATCCGATTAGAGTACCAAGGGTTGTTATGCGTGTTCTTGTTGTGCTGCACAAACATGTTCGCAATGGTTGTACAATGGGAAGAAGTTCTCTTACATGGGCCATCGTCGGTGGTTACCGAAAAATCATAGATTTAGATTTCAGAGTTCTGTGTTTGACGGTACTGAAGAGTTCAGAGAAGCTCATTCGCAGACCAGTGGCTCTGAAATCTTGTTCATGTTGGAAGATATGAATTTCATTTATGGGAAGATGAACCAACCGCCAAACACGCAAAGAAATAGAAGATCAAATGATGAAGCTGATGATGACTCCGATGAAGAGGATGATCCTAATGAGGCGGACTTGTGGAAAAAGAGAAGTATTTTTTTTAAGTTGCCTTATTGGGAGCATCACCTTTTACGACACAATCTTGATGTTATGCACATTGAGAAAAATGTCTGCGAGAACATTGTGGGTACAATTTTGAATGTCGACGGAAAATCAAAAGACAATCTTCAGAGTCGACTTGATTTAGTCCAAATGGGAATCCGACCTAATCTTCATCCCAATCCACTTCTGAATGGGAAATATTGGTTGCCGCCTTCTATTTTTTCAATGTCGAAGACAGAAAAAGAAGTGTTCTGCATGGTGTTGAAGGATATAAAGGTTCCAGATGTGTGTGCATCAAATATATCTCGATGTGTTAGTGTTAAAGATCGAAGATTATATTCGCTAAAATCACATGACTATCACATCTTGATGCAAGATTTACTGCCAGTTGCTCTACGATGTTGTATGTCCAAGAATGTGACGTCTTGTATAATTGAACTATCCAATATAATAAAAGTCATTTGTGGCAAAGTTTTGGATGTTCAAGAACTTCAGAAGGTACAGGATCGAGCCGCTTTGACTTTATGCAACATGGAGAAAATCTTCCCACCTTCCTTCTTCACCATTATGGTTCACTTGATAATCCATCTCCCGCACGAAGCAATTCTTGGCGGACCCGTTTTCTATCGATGGATGTATCCCATAGAAAGGTGTTAATTAAAATTTTTAAAATTTTCCTTCATTCACCTCTATGCCTTTAGTTACAACTTTTGATAATGTTGTATATTGTGTTTAGGTTCCTATCCAAATTAAAGTCTTACTACCACAACAAGCGATATACAGAAGGATCGATTGCTGAAGGCTACTTGGCAGAGGAATGTATGACCTTCTGCTCAAGATATTTGGAAGATGTTGAAACAAGGTTGAACAGACCAAATAGGAATGCTGGACTCTCGGACCATAACTTCGCCGATGCTTATTTGTTCCAAAGTTTTGGATAACCAATCGGCAAAGTTGAAATTGCAAAATTAGATCATTTATCATGGGTACAAGCACATCGATATGTTCTGTTTCACCATGAATCAATGGAACCTTTACGGAAGTAAGTTCTACAAATTTGATAAATATTTATCAAATTAAAAATTGTTTATCTTCTAACAAAGTGAACATTTTTTTAACATAGTGAGTACAAACAAATATTGAGATCTCGTTCGCGCTCCCGAAAAACTTAACATCGAGATATCAATAAGTTGTTTACGAATCTTTTATGAATGGTTAAGCCAAGCGGTATGCGCTTGGAGCTTCCGCACATATAATAATGTTTTCTCATAACATTTTAATTACTCGATTTACTTTCCATTCAATAGGTTTGGAGTGAGAAGAACGTAAACGACGAAGTTAAATGGCTCTCCCAAGGTCCAAATCGAGTGGTTAAAAGATATAGTGCGTTCCTCATCAACGGATTCAGATTTCATACAAAATATCGCGAGAGGTTGAGAAGAACGCAAAATTGTGGAATAGTTGTTAATTCCTCAATTACAAGTTATGCTAGTGCTAGGGACAATAATCCTGTCGAGGGAAATGTGGAATATTTCAGACTTCTTACTGACATAATTGAGTTGGATTACTACGGCAAATGGAAAGTTGTCTTATTTCGAGGTGATTGGGCCGATGTTAATATTGCTCGTAGAATTAAGCAAGATTAATTTGGTTTTACAATGGTGAACTTCACCCGATTGATTCACATAGGACAACAACTGATAGATGAGCCGTATGTATTCTCATCTCAAGTCAAACAAGTTTTTTACTCAAAAGATCCAATTGATGAGGGTTGGTACGTTGTACTCCGTAACATCCCTAGAGACTTATTTGACATGGGCAGTGGAAGTAGAGATAACATCGACGACAAATCAGAAACTTTGCCCTTTCCAGAACAAAACTTAAACGATAATATCCCTAGTACTAGTGCACAATTTCAATGGGTTCGTCAGGATACGGATGAAGATATTTACGAATAATGATGTAGTAAGATTTTACGATTATTTAATTATATGTAATATCATAATTTAATTCTTGGTCTTATTATATATTTCAACTATTTTATATGTGCTGTTATTGTTGTAATTAGTTATTAAGTTTTCAACTATTTTATGTGTATTGCAGATAAAATGCCTAGAAGAAAAATTCTAAGGGGAAGCATTGTTCAAAATGATCCAAACTAGACAGAAACAAATAGTACTGAACAACAGACAGTAATTGGATCTTCGAATGTTCCAATTACAGCTGAGGATCCTACAGAAGTTCAAAGTAATTTTACATTTAATTTACATGTGTGTTGACTTATAATTGATTTATTTTTCAAATTCTTATATTATAATATACCATTTGTAGCTGAAAATGGTGGGACGCTTGAGAGGTCGAGGACGACGCTACTTAGAGAGTTATACTGAGTTAGATCCAATGAGTGTGTCAAAGTTGGACGAAATAGTTTTGGTCAGCCTGTTGGATCAGAAGCTCGACTTTTAGCAGGATACATGGGCATTTTAGCACGAAATGCGAATATGTTGCCTATCAACTACGAGCCATGGCATCAAATGCCCGATAGCAACAAAAACCAAGCCCTCGATAATATTAAGGTAACAAAATGTTAATGTCATCTGTAATGCTTGGGAAATAGTTTCATTTATATTTACTTTATTAACTTGTGTTTTTTGTAGGCGAGGTTTGCTTTAGAGGTCTCGGATGCTTATGTAAAGAAGGCATTGGGAAAAAGATGGAGAGACAATAAAAGTACTTTGAAGAAAATTATTATAAGACAAAAATAACCCTCGATGAGAAATTGCAAAATGTCTCGCCGGGTATGTTGAGGTACCAATGGGAAGATGCAGTTAGATTTTGGCATTCGAAGAAAGGCGAGGTATGATGTACTTCCAAACTGTTTTAATTATTTTGGTTTATAGTATTTACTATTTACATACTAAAAATTTCATAACGTAGGATCGTCAACAAGTTGGAAAAAGCGTGAGTAAAAACAAAATTCACTCACACAAATAAGTCGAGAAGTTTTGCATGTGTAGTGAGGCGAGGTATTTTAATTTTTAATATTGTCAAATATGTATAACTTTCCATTAAATAATATTTTACTACTATATTGTAGGAATCGTCATCCGGTCAAAAGTTAGACGCCTTCAACTTTTGAAATTACACATAGGAAGAAAGATGGATCTCCCATGACTCTCGGTGATGAAATAATGGTACGTTTACTTAATACGATTTGACTTGTTTTAGTTATTTATAGTGTTTATTTTCTAATGGTTTAATTCATTGCTTGTAATGCGACTATTGTTATGTTGCATATGTTTTTAATATATATTATGTTCCTAACTATGTGATTTATTTATTAGGAAAAACTAAAGAATAAAAAGTGAGTCTGAAGCGATTGCTTCTAGTGATAGTTCTGTTCATCCCAAGACATTGATAATCGGATTATTATCGAAGTTTTGGGTCTTGAAAGGTATGGTCGGGTTCGATTTCAATGATCTTTTGTTAGCCCAACCCAATATTTTGGATCCAAATTCATGACAATACATGGCTTTGGGAGTCGGGCTCAAGTCAAGTTCGAGGTTAAAAGACCGGATGACTCGGATGCAAGCGACCACGCTTGAGGTTTAAAGGAAATATGAAGAACTCCAGCTACAACTTAAAGTAGAGGCGGCAGCGAGGGAAGCAGAGGCTGCAGCGAGAGAAGCAGAGGTTCAAAAGAAATATGAAGAACTCCAGCTACAACTTAAAGCTGATGCAGCATCAAGAGAAGCAGAGTAGAGCAGAAAGTACGACGAACTCCAGCAGCAGCTTCAGAGTATGATGAAGATGTTTCAGTCGCAACTTCCGCCGTCATAGTGTATTGCATAAATATTTTTATCATTTTAACTTTTAACATTTTTGCAAAAATAATATGAATTCACTTTTATTTATTGATATTAATATTATTTTATTCGTTTAATTTGAAATATTATATAAATTTATTGCTTTTGGCTGGTTTAGATCTAGTTGCTTTTGATTTGTTGCTACAGGAGGGCTGAAAAAATGAAAATTTTAATATAAAAAAAATCCCAAAAATAGTGGCGTTTTTGTATAAAAGCGTCGGTAAAGATCATGTTCTTTAGCGATGTTTGTAAAAAAAGCGCCGCTAAATATCATGATCTCTAGCGACGTTTTTTACAAAGCGCCGTTAAAGAACATGTTCTTTAGCGGCGCATATTCACAAACGCCGCTAAAGAACATGATTTTCAGCGGCACTTAATAAAAATCGCCACTAAAGATCATGTTCTTTAGCGGCGCTTAAAAAAACGCCGCTAAAGATCATTTTCTTTAGCGGCGCTTAGAAAAAAAACGCCGCTAAAGATCATGTTCTTTAGTGGCGTTTTTGTTTGTAAACGCTGCAAACATTAGCGATGTTTTCGTAAGCTGCCTTTTTTGCGGCGCTTGTGGAAGCGCCGCAAACACCTTTAGTGGCGGTAGAAAGCGCCGCTAAAGACCTGTTTTGGTGTAGTTGATAGTTATTATTTATGGTACGAAGGAATTAAATTGATTGATATATGACAATTAGTAAATTGGACTAAATTGTATTATTAGTTAATTCGATGTTATGCCTGATAAATAAGAACTATATGGATGTGTGCTCGTAATGGTATAATGTAAAGAAAGTAAATTGAAATGGACATAGTATATGACCAGTATGAACCTCGTAAATACTTGGAACACAAAGGACAAGTCATTAGGGGTTATAAGTTTCGGGTGCTGGTCTTGGATGTCCTACTGATGGATAGTCCCTGTACTTGAGCAGTTATTACAAATTGGTTCTGTAAGTTTGATGTTCGTATTATTTATATATGGTTATATTTTATTCTTTATTTATTGGATTTACTCTTTTAGCTTCAGTATTATAAAGTTGAATGTTGATTGTCAGGAATATATAATAGAATTGAGTTGTTATGGCGGTGCATTGTATCGGGCCTTGGGTCTAGCAGGCTTTATGTCGGTGTATTGTATCGAGCCTTGAGCCTAGCAGGCCTCGTGCTAGTGACTTATCGGGCTTTGAGCCCAACAAGCTTTGTGCTAGTGACTTATCAGGCTTTGAGCCTAGCAGGCTTCATGCCGGAGACTTATCGGGCTTTGAGCCTAGCAGGCTTTGTTCCGATGTTTATCAGGCTTGATGCGTAGCAAGCTTTATGCCAGAGTTTATCAGGCTTGATGCCTAGCAGGCTTCGTGCCAGTGTAACGATTCGTATTGGATATTGTTGACTTGAGATCTTACTAAACGACAACTTGGAATATGAATTAAACTAATGTACTGTACAATACTCACTTGTTGTGAACTATGATTGACATGAACTTAGTTATTTAATCGTATAATTTGATATGATATGTTTAAATTTGATATGACATGAACTTAGCAAGCTTCAAGTAAGCTTACTCCTGTTTTGCGTTTGTTTTGAACATTGCATTTTGTATTTGGGGGATCAGATCAACTTGAAGAATCACACTATCTCGAGGACTCTTTATGGTAGATTTTGTAAACATCTTGGCTTATATGGCATGTAATAGGGTAAATGAATATATGAAATGTTTCTAGATATATGTTGGATTGGTATGACTTGGTCTGGGTTTCTATGCAATTGCAAAAAATAAAAATAAAAATGAGATACCGTGATTTTGGTCATTTTTTAGTACACATGGGCTGTCACACGGCTGTGTGTCACACACGGGTAATCCATACAAGCATGTGCCCTGGACTTGTTAAGTGCAGTTTCCATACGGGTTGGCACATGCCTGCGACACAACCGTGTGACCCAACATCAAATTGAACACAGTCTGCTACATGACCGTGTGAAATTATTTCGAAGGTATACAGTCCGTCACACGGTTGGCCACACGACCATGTCTAGAACCACACGGTCTAGGATGTGTTGCACGGCAATGTGACCCCTGTTTTGAAAATTTTCAATTTTCCCTGAACTTTTTGATTTTTTTTCAAATTGGTCCTTAATTGTTCTTAAACTAATTTTAAGGCATTGTAGGCTCGTTTGAATGCCTCGTAGGCTTGTTTTAATGCCCATAAATGTACGTATTACTCCGATTCAAATTATTATGAAATTTTGTTAATTAAATAAGCAACTTGATGCTATCTGTTATTGATTGTTTTAGATTGTATGGTAATACTTCGTAACCCTAATCTAGCGACAAGTACGGGTTATGGTTGTTACAATTGATCTTTGTTTTTTTTTTTTTACAAAAGAAGCGAAACCGCAAATTGGTATCAGTACTAGATTAAGTATCGGTACTTTTTAAATGAAGTATCGATACCATAATTTAGGTATTTGATACTATTGTTTTTTATCTATTTTTCTAAAAACTCAAGGTTGAAAATGGTATCGATACATGTTCAGAAGTATCGATACTTGTATTGGAAACTTTGAAAACTTTACAATTTGGTCCTATTTCATGTTTGGTTTAGAAAATGAGCTTTTGTAAGCTCGATCAAGTTCAGGAAAACATCGTATGACATGTTTATGAAATGTTATGATTATGAATGCTTGTTTTATGATATAAATTGATTATTAAATGTTGTAACTATTTCGTTATCGGCTGTAGAATTTCATAACTCGAACTTGGTGATCAGATTGGGCAGAGGTGTTATAATTTTTATTTGAATTGAAGTCCTAGTATGAAAACTTATTTGTAACACACCAAACCCGATCCCTTAAAAGGATCCAAGTAAGACGAGTCATTATGTAGAAATCATTCTTTTTCAAAACTATTTCTAGCGTAATCTTTGTAAAACTATAGTGTTTGAAATAAGCTTTTAATAAATATATAGAAAATAAAGTATAAGCCTAATGGCATATAAAATTTCAATAAGGTATTTTTATCAACCCAAAATATAATACTTTCAAATCATTCTATAAACTTTAAAGAAACTTCATTAAATCATAAATCCTCAATATGAGTCTTAAGTACAAATCATTCACAAACTACAATCAAACTTCACCCTCATCATCATGCATTATAGAAATAAAAAGATATCTCACAACAACAGATGTCTTCTAGCGTAATCCTTTAAAAAGACTTCCTTCAACAGTAGACTTGAGAAGGAAAAGGGTAACGGGGTAAGTTCAAATGAACTTAGTGAGTTCCATGAGATCTGAAGCAAAATACTAATAGAACAAACCAATCTTTCAGAGAAATCATTCCACAATATAGAGTATGTGCAATGGCGTATACAGAATTCAGATAGACTCAGTACGCCAATGGCGTGTTACTTGGGCAAATACTATACGCCAACATAACATAACTCAGACATTCCATTTTCATGTTAGCCACATACCTAAAGTTCAGAGTCAATTTCATATTAGATGTTTTCGTTTCATTCATATACATTCTTTCCTTATACCTCCCATTTCAGAATCATTCAGTATCATGATTAATTGTGTTATGCTAGTCCGGTTTGTAATATATCTACCTTACCGGAGGCTACACAACATGTTTCATTTAGCTCTATTTTCGTAGATCAGTTCATATTAGATCATTCATTTCAAAAGCATATGGTAGTGGCTTAACATGAAAATGGTCCATACATCTTATCCCAGACATACAGAACTCAGACTAATAACTTTGGACAAACAACCATTGTTCATACACACATATACTGATCATCCTTTACAGAGTAGGAATACTTACCTTACAATACTATAAAGTAAAGATAACCACAACACATGGAAGTAAGAAAGAACTCACTAGAAATATAACAAAGTCCATAAAGTATGTTCTTTGCCTTTGTTACTCGAACCTTTAGTAGCTTCTTGAGCAAAAAATAAGGGTATTCAAACATATCCTATTACTGCTTCATTGAATCTAAACATGCATGTACGAATCATTAACACTTAACCCAGACCCAAGAAGTTTCCTTCCTTACACTCCAGTTTGACACTTATGCATACTTAATCGAAAACACGTAAATAGTATTAAAAAATAACCTAGGGTTCATCAATAATTACCAGAGAGCTATGAAAAACGTATAAGTTGGCTGACTACAATGAACCTAACTTCAAATAGGTTTTCTGGACTTTGGTTTTAAGAAAATGTAAAGAAGATCAAGTAGGAAGATGAAAAAAGAATGTAATACCCAATTTTAGCCCGGGCCCGCAATTAAAATAGACCAAACAAATAAAAAAGAGTCCAATAGCAACAAAAACACAGTGTAAAAATAGAAAAAATAGAAAATAAGTTGTATTTCCGGGCTATAAAAAGAGCCCGATTTTCTGTTTTATAGGGGGATTCCGGTATTCATAAAAAAGGGAGGAAATCAGTGTAAAGGGGGAAAATCAGTGTAAAGAGAAAAAAATCAGTGTAAAGGGAGGAAAAAAGAAATCAAAAAGTTTTAAAGAAGGTGATTTTTTTACTTTTTCTTCTATATTTTTTCGTTACGTTTTCACTTTTCTATTTTTTTTATTAATCTTATATGAAAAAGAAAAGAAGAGTTAGGAGATGAGAAATCTACCTGGCTTTGCCTACTCCATCGCAATCGGAGTCGGGCAGAGTTTCAGATCGCTGAAGCAGTAGAGGGCAGAGAGGGTTTAGTTTTTTTTCCTGATAGTTAATGTAAATAAAAAGTGTTTTGATTTTAGGGTTTTAAGTGGCTTTTATATTGTGCATAAAACGGCACCGTTTAGGGCCTGTTTTAGTGGCTCTAAAACGGTGTCGTATTGGCCGTTTAGCCTCAGTAACCCGCGCGGTGACCCGACCCGGGGAAGGATCCGTGCATTTTGTAACACTTCGAAAAATTGCGCAAACAGTCCCTTTTCTTTCGCAGGGTATTTCAAATCGATTCTTTTATTCCATTTAAATTTGGCCACACTTATTAAGTTTCATTCCAGTTTGATCTGTCTCAAGATGCTGCGTTTTGATGGAAGGGAATATTTCCCATTCGGTCCCCATGTTATCCGCGCGTCATATTTTGGCCCTCATTTTTGTTTTATTCTCATTTTTTTCCTTTTAATTTTGCTTTAAATTCAATTTAGTCCTCATTAGTTTGATTTAATTTGCTTGTATTTTATTTATTTAAGTATTGATTATTATGCTATTTTTTTTAAAAATTTTAAATCTGATATTATTTGAATGTTTATACTTATTATCATTAAATTAATCATTAATATTATCTAAGTTTATTGTATATTATTATTTTAGATTTATCATGTTTTATTATTTGTAATTTATCAATATTATTATTTTAAATTCATCGTTAAGATTATTTTAAATTTATCATGTATATTTATTTCAAATTTATCATTAATATTTTTAAATTTATTATATACTATTATTTTGGATTTATCATGTATGATTATTTTAGAATTATCATCAAAATTTTAAATTTTATATGTATTATTATTTCAAATTTATTATATATTATTTATTGTAAATTATCCAATTCATTTCAAATTGTAGATATTATTTGTATTAAATTGTACATTCATGTATATTATTTGTTTTAATTCTGTTTTGTTTTAAACTTCATCCATATACATACTATTTTTTGAATTATACATATTACTTATTTTTTAATTATTTTATTATTTTTCTATATAATGTATATTCTAATTTTTCTTCACACTTCATTTGCTTAAATATTTTTGTATATTGTGTTTTATTAGTCGTTTTAAAAATTTATTAAATGATTTATTTCAATTCATTTCATGTATTCATTTTATCTTAAATTGATTTGCATAATAGATTTTTTAGCCTATTACTTACTTCATGTTGTTTTATTTATGTACCCTTTCTTTGGAATTAAGTTTGTTTTATATATTATTTATGTACCCTTTCTTTGAAATTAAATTTGTTTTATATATTATTTCGAGTTCGATAATTATTATGTGTGTTTGGGGTTTGTACGCGCATATTGTTTAGTATTCTGCCCATGTATATTATTCCATGTTCATACATTTGCTTTTCAGTTCCAAACATTACATCACAATTAAAATTTCTGATTTATTTGCCAAAATTTGATTATTTCATTTCTTTTCATTTCAAATAAATCAAATTTATATCATTGCTAATATTGCATTAAACCTTCGCTTTGATCCAATTTCGTAAAAAAGGGAAAATGAAGTTTGCAATATGTCGTCTTTGGAACAATGAGAAATCGTGCTCTAACTTATGGGGTTTCGATTTTCTCATCGAACTAAAACGACTAAACTTTTTAGTTTTCAAATGCACAAAGTTTCAATAAAGATTTTTAAAAGGTTAGCTTATGCTCGGGAATCCAAACGTTGCATCTTAACTTACAGGATACGGCATCTTGTTGCCTCGGGATGAGAAACCCTTTCACATTCGTTCAAATCTATCCAAGCATTGTTTTAAAATATGGCATTAATAAAAGGGGAATCGTTTCCAATCTTTTCAAATTTTTAGTTTTCAAATGCACAAAGCATTACTAAAACGACTAAACTTTTTAGTTTTCAAATGCACAAAGTTTCAATAAAGATTTTTAAAAGGTTAGCTTATGCTCGGGAATCCAAACGTTGCATCTTAACTTACAGGATACGACATCTTGTTGCCTCGGGATGAGAAACCCTTTCACATTCGTTCAAATCTATCCAAGCATTGTTTTAAAATATGGCATTAATAAAAGGGGAATCGTTTCCAATCTTTTCAAAGTTTTGACGTTTGACTTTAAGACATTAATAAATCAATTGGGTATCAATTTTGGGCATTACGAGGGTGCTAACCCTTCCTCATGCGTAACCGACTCCCGAACCTATTTTTTCAAAATTCGTAGACCTAAGATCGTTTTCAAGGTGATTCGATCACACATCAATAAAAGATCGGTGGCGACTCTATTTTTTCATTTTAAAAGTCAACCCTGTTTTTTCAAAATAAAAATGGTTTCGACAAAGAAAATGAAAACATTTTTGGTGAAGGCACTGCTATCCTTATATACCTAAGCACAAAGACAAGATTTAGTGGAAAATCAGATAATTTCACTAACACTCTTGATTCTCGTGATTAAGTGCGCTTATAAAAATTAAGGTTTTTCATCTACAGTGGCTTAGTTCCATTCTAACTAAGTATTAGTTTAACTAACTAAATTTCCTTATTTAATAATAAACAAATCCATTCAACTATAAACCAAGCAATTCGCCAAAGCATCTGGGTGGCATACACTTAAAGAAAGAGTCCATCAAACTTTCGATCTTCGCCAATACAAAGAGCCTGCCAAGTGGCGCAACAAAGAATTCTATACTTAATTAAAACAAACAATTCACTTACTTATCTCAACACTTAATTCGCCTAAACACTCTAAATAGTAATCAGACAGCGAGACTTCGTCGGGCAGACTGTTACATTATAAAAGTAAATGAAAGTAATGCATGCCTAAAGTCTAGTATATTTATTGGTTCCAAAGATAAAAATCCTCACAAAATAATAGGAGAAAGCATTTAAGATGATCATTTAGTGGTGGTGGGGGCTTTTAAAGAGACCCACAACATAACTAATTATAAAACTCAAGAAGAGATTCAAGTACATGGAATTGAAAGTGAAAATGAAGAAAATAAAAAGATCTCAATGAGTTATGTCAATGTAAGAAAATATGAAACCAAAATGAAGAAATTGTCGACAACGTTCTTACTTGAAATGTTGCTATTGAAATAGCAAAAGAAAATAAGGATCCTGAGCATAAATCTATTGAAGAATGTAAAAACATAAAAGATTGGATGGATTGGAAAGACGTAATTCAAGCATAATTGAATTCACTTGCTAAACGTGAGGCTTTTGGACCTGTAATCCAAACACCTAGAGATGTAAAGCCGATAGGAAATGGGTATTTGTGCAAAAATGAAGTCTTAAGATATAAAACACAACTTGTATACAAAGATGTTTGCAAATGTCCAACATTGATTATTAAGAGGCATTCTCTCTCATGGTGAATACAATCAAATTTAAACATCTTATTAGTCCGACAGTATGTAATGCGTCTAATGGATGTTGTTACATCCTATTTGTATGACTCACTTCATAGTAAAATTTATATGAAAATTCATGAAGGATTTAAAATCCCAGAAAGATATAGAGTTCCCCGAGAAAATTGCCTGATCAAGCTAAAAAAATAATTATATGGATTAAAATAATATGGACGTATGTGGTATAATCATCTTAGTATTTGTTGAAAACATGTTATAAAAAGGATTTAATTTGTCCATATGTTTTATAAGAAAAATGTTTGGATCAAATTTTATAATAATTGTTGCTTATGTTGATGATTTAAATATTATTGATATTCTCAAAAGCTTCAAAATACATTAAATTGTTTTTTTTAATGAGATAAAAGATCATGGAAAAACAAAGTTCTGTCTCAGCTTGTAGATCGAACATTTAAAGTATGAAATTCATGTTCATCAGACAACTTATACAGAAAAAAAATCTTAAAGAAATTTTACATGAATAAAACACATTCATTGAGTACCCCAAAGATCATAAGACCACTAAGGTTTTGTTAAGTAGAGTGGAAAGAAAATTGGAAGGATGAAAAATTGAAGAGATAGAAAACCATATTGATGGAAAATATAGTTTTTCTTTCCATAGGTGTGCTTGGTAAAAGAAAAGGAAAAATGAAAAGAAAATTAGGGTGCGAGAAAATATTCTCTATTCTCATTTTCATTTTGAAAAATAATTTTCATTTTCTATTTTGAAAATTAAAAAATATTTAGTAAATGAAAATAAATTTTTTTCAATAATAAAAATAATGAAAATGTGTTTGATATATAATTTTAAAAGAGAAATGAAATAATAATTAAATAATTAAACTAAAGTATAATTTATTAAAATGTGTCACAATAGTAAAATAAAATAAAAATTTTAAAAGTTATAAAATAAAAATTGCTTTTAAAATTCTCAAACAAGGGTAAAATAATACATAAAATGAAACTTAACAAAAATCCCTTATCTAATGAAAGCAATGAAAACATGCTTTTTATTCTCTAATTTTAACATATTTTATTTTCAAAATTATTTTCAAAAGTTTTAATCAAACATGTTTTCTTCACTATTTTCTTTTCCATAGTCATTATTTTTAAATTTATCCGTTGCTTGGCGAGTAAAAATAAAAGAGAGAAAATAAAATATTTAAAAATGCATAATTTTGAACTACTATACTGTCTATCTTATTTTCACTCCTATCATTATTTCAATTTTAAAATATTGATTTTTATACATTAAGATAAAAAATGGTCATCTCGCCTATTTTCTTTTCTTTCACTTTTCTTCTCCACCAAGCACACTCAAAATTTATTTTCTTTCCATTTTTTCACTCCCTCCCATTTTTCTATTTTTCCACACAACCAAGCACACTCTAAATATGAGTAAAGACCCATTTGTCTTCGCGAAAACAATCTCTTAGAATGAAATACTATATCCAAGTGTCATAAGGACATTAAACAATACACGACTCGATATAACATTCGATGTGAATTTGTTAGTAAGATTTAAATCTTCTCCAACATAGACATTAGAAGAAAATTAAACATATATTTGGATATCTTAAAGGAACCGTTGGAATAAAATTATTTTATTCAAGTGAATCAATATATTAATTAATTGAGATTAGTTGTTACTTCTTCAAATCATGCAAAAATAATTGTAATACATAAGACAAGCCGAGAGTGTATTTGCGAGAAAATATGTAAATTATCTTATATAAACATAATGCAATTAAACGGTGATTACTATGTAAAAATTCAACAAATTCATTAAATGATAATTTGCTGAACACAAGATTTGAAAGTATTCAATGTATCGATTATGTGATATTGTCATTAAAGGGCACGTACTTTTTCCTCTATCAATGTTTTGTCTCATAAATTTTCTAGTAAAAATATCTGGTGAGGCAACTTGATAATGGAACTTTAACACCCATGATACCCGTAAAAAAATCTATTCTGAAATTAACTTCACGTACATATTTTGATCCTTTGTTTTTTATTTTTGGCTATATTCAAATAAAAACTTTATAATCTCAAAATGAAATTCGTAAATCACCAAGGAATTTCCCGACCATCCCACGCAAAAAACTTACCATTATCCCGTTGTTTTGCGTTGTTAATAATGTTTAAGAGCTTTTGCACGGAGAACTCTTTGGTGAAAAGCTTTTCCGCGGGAACATTTCTTTGGAATGGCCTCGATAGATCGGTATCCACCGTGCCTGGGTGCAAAAGAATGCATGCAATTGGGTCTTTCTTCCTTGCAAATTCAACCGAAATAGTTTTCGTCACTGCATGCGATCAAGTCAAATAACAAATGACATAATACACAAGTTCAATAAAACTATATGTCTAAAAGTGTATCATTGTAGATATGTGACAAAAGGAGTTCACAACCTATATTGCTTGGATTCTTCACTTGAAGTACTCACGTTCGGCATTCATGTCTAACACATGGATATGGGGATATAAACTCCAAAAATCCTCCAAGTACATGTAAAACCTTAGAAAAGTCTAATCATGCCATGTCTGACACGTACTCGTACTCAAGTCCAAGTAACATAGTTCACACCTCTATCACTTCATAGTGTGAAAACAGACGAGGAGATAAAGTGTATACAACTGAAAACAATAGATAATGAAAACATTTTTCCCCATAGTTTATCTATATTTTCGTTGTTGAAAACTATGATCCTACAGACTTAAAGGGAAGAAAATCATACATTGATTAAGTGCAGCCTTTGAAGAGCGATAACTATGCCATCCCCCTAGACGATTGTCACCAATGGAACCGACTCTGGCACTTATGTTTGCCACAACTGCAACATCCCTGTCAATGCCAAGCAGTCCTCCAACTTTCAGAAGAGGCCACATATGCTGTAAGCAATACCACAAACAAGGATATCTAATATATTGTTAGCCAACTCCCATCAGGACCAAAAGACAATGAGGAACTCCAATTCAAGCATAATATTCAAAAAGAGGATTCCAATAATGTGTAGCCATTGCAACATAATGCATATTGCATTTGAAAACACTTCTGCAAGGGCTCACTTAAATAAAATATTTTAACAAAAATGGTGATGCATAGACTCTCCTCATCATAGCGGCAAACAATCTATTATTGGGGAGAAAAGATTGAAGAATGGGCACAGAAAGATGCGAAGATATTATCTTCTTGGTGGAATACTATGAAATCACAAAGGGTACCATACAAGATGCTCAAGATGGATGTAGAGGTACCATACAAGCACACACTACTGAATGGGAAATCCAAACCAGGATATGTGTTGAGACTTACATGGTAGACTTCAACATAGCTAATGCGAGGACAGGTACTGATTTTAATTTACTCCACCTAGTTCCTTTTCTAATGTTGGTGACCAGAAGACAATGATTTTATCAGCATATGAGAATTCCAACAACCAGAGTCTACCAAAATTTGTAGTCTCCTGCCTATTTATATTAGAACATTAAGTAGCACAAATGACTAAGACAGCCATTAACCTAAACACTTAATGCAATCTTAATACCTTGTACATCCTTAAATGGTCAATATAGATCAATAGATCACGTAGCACTTCTAAAAGAATTTGACAGAAATGAGAAAACTGGTTATAGAAACAAACTTATTACACCAAAAGCCTTTTGACATGCACAATTGAGAAACATATCAATATTTTGCTCAGAGGGGCTCCTTCATCTATCTATAAAACCCATCTTTCTCTCTAAATTCTTTGAATCTCCAAACTTCAACTTCCCCTTTCTATTTCTAACACAACTATTCTCCATGTAAAGGAAAAAAGAAACAGAATCTTATAGATGTTCCAAACTTGAAGCCTTAAATTGTTGTGACTGCAACACCTTCGTCTACTAAATAACAAATAGAAGAAATAAAATAACCAAAACATCTTAAATCCTTTAATCCACAAAACAAAGAACTCAATTAATAAAAATCTAGCATAAACTGGTTTGATGGGTGATACGATACTTAAGTTACACATTCCTATCATGCAGGTATCACCAAATATCAAGAACATATACCTTTTCGATGGATCAACCCAAGCTGGAAAAAAAACGAAAATTTGAATACATGGTTCTAATTATATGAGATTTTTGAGAAAGAAACCACAACAAAAGAGATGAGACTCCGTCTTTTAGTTTTGCTTATGTTATAGCCAAGACCGTTCCATTTGCCTACAATAAGCTAAGGTGACTGCTAGATCAGAATTACTGTCTAGTTTTTCTTTCTTTTTTCCTTTTTTTATTGAAAAATGGTGACATTTTAGACAAGATGCAAAGTTCATATCAGTTGTTACAAACTGAAGCTAGAGTTAAGAATAAATTAGTGATTAGTTCTTTTTTTTGGCCAAACATTAGAGACAGCAGATAAATGTTACCCCTCAAAATATGTTTAACAAAATGACGACCATGACAATTCTGCCAAATGAAAAATCTAGCATTTTTATCATTATCAATAACAATGCTAACAGAATGTACTTTGACTGCAAATAGCTTCCTTAATCAAAAGAAGTCTGGGGCTATTATAGAACATTCAGGGTCATTTGAAAGTTAAAAGTTGAAAGAAAAGTCTTCCAGAATTTTTATTTTATATTTTTTAAAGAAACTTAAATCAAAGTCAGCATACCTTGATAACTAAAATAGGACCCACAGCATTAACCTCATAAGCAAGCATCATGGATGACTTCTGTACTTTGCCCAGTGTAGTTTCTGCACCGAAATCAAGGGAGTTCAGTCATCTGCCTATGCAGCAAATTGAAACATGAAAGGAAGAAGAACAGGGGAAGAGAGTGTAGGGGCAGAGCTCAAGTTCCTCTTTTAGTACAGATGCAAGACATTGATGATGTTAAAGCCTCAAAAACTTTCTTAAAGTAATGGCAGAAAGTTAAACCTGGTTGCAGAACACTGGGTATTGAAAGAATGCCTGATGCATTAATGAGAAGGTTAAGAGAGCCATATCTTTCTGTTATGGACCTTGCTGACTCCTGAAGCGCGATGTGTCAATGTTCAGTCTCATTTTTGACATATTTGATACTATGCTACACGGACTCCTCATTTTTCCTAAAGTAGCCGTATCGAACACTGTGTTCGACACGTATTCAAACATGCGTACAGGGATGCTCCAAATTTATGGAAAAACCAAGAAAAAAAAATTAAACATACCCGTATAGAAACATACTTGTATCCAACGCTAAGTCCGGGTAACATAGATTTGATTTGTAAGACAACAAATAAAATGGAAGAAACAGAATAAGATAATGAACCTCTATAGTCCTTTCAACAGTCACATCCAATGGTAATACATTAAGGCGTTCAGCAAACTGATTTTTTAATTCAAGAAGCGCTGTTGCCTTAGTAGGATTACGACACGTGGCAATAACATGCCCTTTTCCATTCTTTTCCAGCATTTGTTTAACCTGAACCGACAAGTGCACGTTTCAAAATCAATTTGCCTCTTCGAATTAAAATATATGCAAATTAAGCAATAACGAAAACTAGTCCCTTCTCTTCATAACCAATTATTCTACTGCAGCTGCTTAAAAGTTCCAAGCAAATCATGCAAGTCCTTAACACCATATCATTATCCTTCTGTGGCAGTAAGTAAAACTACGAGTTACATAGCCATTCAACAAGAAAAGAAAAAAGAAATGGTGTCACTGGGACATGAAGCTGAGCCTGGTAATTGGGTCACTAGGACATGCCTAAAGTAAATAGAATGATAAGGTTATGTTTGACAATGATGATTTAAGTATTTAAGTAATCCGTGTACTATGATCAATAGTCCAATTTAGTCCTTACACTATAGAACTGAGTAACTTAATCCTTGTATGGTTGATATTGATATAAACAAGTAAAATTGGTTAATAGAAATTGTGTAAATGCTGCCATATACTTTTGAAATCTGAGAGCATATGTTGTTTAATAGTAGAAAATATTTTGCTGCTACAAGTCTGCATAATCAAATTTCAAAAGTCCATTTCAGCATTTTATTTGTTCGCACTAATATTAAAAAGAGAAGGATATAATTACTAGTTGTAAATATAAAGACTAAACTGCACTTTTAACTATAATACGGTGACAGCCTAGATACTTTAACAAACAATGACGCTTGATAAGAAGTTAGACTAATGAGTTTCAATTGAAATTTTGCTACAAAGGGAACAATTTAGTTATTAAAAAAAAATCCTGTACATGCAATTGCATTTTTTTACCAAAACCCACTATTAAATAATATAACGTAACATGGGGGAGAGAATCAAAATAAACAACGAAGAGAATGTACAAGAATTAGATAAACAAAAAGAAGGAGGAATTCTTATTAATCCTGAAATGAGAATCAGGGCTTACAAATTCGAGACCAATTCCTCGAGAAGCTCCTTGAACCATTGAAACCCCACCTTCCCATTTCTGAGCAGAAGCAAATGATTGGAGTCTCATGGGAATCGCCATTAATTGTGGGTGGGTGTGAAGGAAAAACCTCATCGTCTTTTCGTTAACTAACAACCCAAAGTCCCAAGGCAAGCAAAGGAGAGGGATATTGCAATTTCAAGTTTCATTTAACAATCATAAAACTCTCATCTGAATGGTTTTCCCAGAGTCTAGTGTCGGCCGGGTGAGTCGGTGGGTGCTACGCTTTCCACGTTAGATCCCCCCCAAAAAAAAAAAAAAACTGTTTATCCATTGGTTTTTTTTTCAATATTTTGAAAAAAAAATTAAAATTAATTAAATAAATTTTAAAATTTTTATTCTATCAATCAATTTATTATAACATCGAAATTAATTACTTTAAAATTAATTTAATTTTAAAATTTTAAAATTTTTATTATACGTTTTCAACAAATTAATTTAGATAACTCATATTTAATAATTTTTACGAAAGTTAATTTTTTATTATATAATATTAAATTATTCGTGTGAGCTAAAATAAAAAAATCATTACAATTAATTCAATTAATTGTTTGTTCTTTTTAAGTAAAGAAGTGATGTTAAAATAAAACTGAAAAATATTTTGAAAATTTTTAAAATTTTTGAAAAAGAAAAAATTAAAATAAACACATAAAAAATATAAAAACAAGAAAAATAAGACATATAATATTATGTGCACCCCCCACACTTAGACTACACATTGTCCCCAATGTGTCTCAAGAAAAAGATAGGAAGTTACTGGACTTCCTAGAATGGAGCATTAGACTAGCTCGGGGGTCCATTACCTCGTTGAAGCTTGAATTGTTGTGTAGCCTTTCAAGGTAATTCCCTACACATAAGATAAACAAATAAAATACGAAAAATAAAATAACAAGAAACAAATCCAAAAGAGTGTTTAATAGTTTACATGCTGCATAGAAAATCAAAATAAATGTTAAAGCATGTAACTAATATCGAGCGTCTTCGGGATCCTCACTCAGTCTCGCAATTCCTTTACCTTTTCCCCTCACGGTTGGCTTTGCGAAAGGCATTTCAGGTCGGCTACTTGGCTCGCGAATGACGGGTCCCCCCGTGGGTCACTGCACAGACGCAAAAGCTCCTTCGAACTTGCCGCAATAGGATGCGAAATTGCCATCCTCCATGGCCTCGTCATCCTCTTCTTCTTCTTCAACTGTGTCTTCTTGCTCCTCCCAAACTGTACTCCCCTCCAATGAATCGTTTGATCGTCCGGACCATTCTAAGCTTTGTGCCTCTTGGCTTGTCATGAAAGTGTCTATAAATGGTTTCATGGGCTCCAAGATTCTTATGTTATAGCGCACATCTCTTCCCAGCCTACGTTCCCACTACGTAGGCTCATCATTGGTATTCTTTTTGGCGTTTTTCTTTTTCATCGTTTGAGGTACTTCCATTTTATGTTTGCGTCGCTGGTTCTATTCCTATATTTGCTTCATGTGCAATTCCTAGAACTGGTGAGCAGGGTATCTCCAATAATACTCGTAGTTGGATAATGGAATTTTTCAGTGGTTCCCATCACCACTCCAGCTTGACGGCACAAGTTAATGATCAGATGAGGAAAATAAATTTCGACCTTTATGCCCGATATGCATTTTTTGATCTTTGGAAACACGAAAATATACACACTTTTCCATGCCCCTTTTTAACTCAAATTCATGCAGTTTCGATAAAATTCATGTCGAAAAATATATAATTATTATAAAATAATTATTTTTACTTAAATTATTAACATGTTGAATTTTAATTAATTTTATAATTAATTTTGATTAATTTTGATTATTTTCGATAGATTTGCACAAAGGATGAAAAACGACCTGACAAACACTGCTAGAAGCACAAAACTGAGTAGCAATTTTGAAGCATCAAGACGAAATAATTTTTCAGCATAAGAAAATCCAAATTATGTACATTAATTCATAATATAATTAATTTCAATCTTAATCTAATTTAATTTCAGTTAAATAAATTATTATTAATTAATTATGAAAGGGGTCCAATTGAGCTAAATCGAGAAAATCGAACAAACCGAGCACTGGGCAGACCAAAACCATCCCACATGCTGACCCAATCAGCTTGCTTGGCTGATTATTTTGCTTGCAAAATGGCCCTTGAATACTTCTTCAAATTGCATTCAAACCCCTCCACTATTTGTGTCTTTCTAGATTTGCCCATACCTTAATATAGCAAGTTTGAAAACTTCAAACTTGCCACATGTGTGTCCGACCATGGGGGGACTCTATGGCTGCTCATTTTTCCTAATTTTGGAAGCCATCTCAACCTATAAATACTCCATTGGCTGCTCACTTCAAACACATCTCAAACCCATTCATTTCTTCACTTCTCTCTCATTTTTCTCTCTTCATTCCCTTCCATTGTTCTTCATTTTCTTCCCCTATTCCTTTGTCGATTTCACCTCTTGAAAAAGAGTCATTCATCCACCATTTTGAGCAGCATTAAAGTGTTCATAGAAGCCTCGGTTCAACAAGAACAAGCGGAGAAGGAGGAGCGGAGCAAATTAGTCAAGCATCGGAGATATATCAGATTTGATTCTTGTTCCCTATCCTTTTAATTTTTTTGTTGTTATGATGAACATGTCTATGAATATTTTTTATGTTGATATGTTTAATTTAATTAATATGGCTTAAATTTAATTTGTGTTAGGTTGATTGCAGTTTGTCTACTTAATTTATTAAAATTGTGTTTGTGTTGTTATAGGCCTCGGTAAGATGTTTGATTAAGTAAAATCATGACTAAGTTATTCTTGCATTACAATTGTAAGGTAACTACTGAATTAATTATTTAAAAGGATTGAAATTGTAATTAATTTACAAGATACTTAATCAGTGCATGTTTAATCATCTAAGGTAGCTGAGGTTCAATTAGCAACGGTATCCAACGATACATTAGCCTTGCATAACTTGCAAGATTATTGTGATTAAACTGTTTCAAGGTAGAAATACATTGTTACCTCACGTAATCTTTTATGTGTTTATGAGATTGAATTAATTGTTTTAATTGGCATAGAGATATGTACAAGAGATTATTTTAATTTCATAAGTATTTATGTGCATGAACACATTTGCTTATTAAAATTTGTTTAATCGGTTGAATTGACATAGAGATATAGTCAAGAGATAAATGAAATTTGGTAGGTAAGTATGTTCATAAGTTAGCAAATTACCGGGTTGCCATGAATTTATTCGTAACAACATAAACATGAGTTTAATAATTCTAAGTTATGAAATGTAATTAATCTAGCACAATTATGTCATCTTGATTAAAATCATCTTTTGAAATCGTGCATTGGATTTTTATTTTATTTTATTTATTTCACTTAGTTAAAATCTTAGTTTTTCACCTCCTTAAATAAAAATATTTTTCTTCACCAAAGTGTTTCTCATTGCATTCATAAATAATTCTTTTCACAGTCCCTATGGGTACGATAACTCGACATTTACTTGTTACTTTATTACTTGTTGCGATTGTGTACACTTGCACATTTTCGTCGTTCCAATCTTCTTGTTGATTCACCTCCCAAGGCTAACTCTCTTTCACTGCAAAATACAGTACAACAAAGCAGCTTGAAAAAAATTAACGATATTTGTGTTAAGTAGTGGTCAGATACGAGTACATATAAATTGCATCCACATCTTAGCGATGAGGAACATGATAGCTTGGTTAAAAGATAGGGGGTAATTATTATACCATTCTCGTTTCCATTCCCCCTCCCCTCGGTTAAAAATGCTAATACAGTGTCCATATAAACATTTTCAAAATTAGCAGGATTCATAGTGGATAAACCGTTACTCTCATAGTGAGGGACACCAATAGCCTTTGGTGATATGTCAATTTTATTATGCCTAACATACACCTAGGTAAGTATTATGGTTTTTGCATGTTAACTTCTGTAATGATAAGTTTTTTAGAGGGTGAACAGAAAAATGGTAAAGTAAGGATTTTATTAGGTATGAGATGACGATAAAGATAATATGAATAAGTTTTAATGGTATTCTTATGCCTTGCAAGTAGTGGATTGCTGAGGCTTTTGGATGGATGTTGACATGTGGAAATCAAGTTGTTGTTCACAAGTCTCAGGTGAGTCCCTAAGCTGACTCTTGCTTGTATGTTGTTCATGTGAGTGCTTCTATGAATGGTGATTGAACTATGTAATCAAACTAGAAAAGTATTGTATGGTGATGATGCTATTGCATGTGTGTTCGATGGATTTTGCATGTATGGAATGTAAGAAACCTGAGGAGTTAAGTAAGTGGTTTGAATCCTGAAGTTAAAGTATGATTGTATTGGGTATGTCTGGAAAATGTGATGAGATATGAAACAATTGGGTGTTTGTATGTATCGAGTGTTAAGTATTGAATGATGCCAATATATGAAGAGTCTGTCAAGTAAGTCTGTGTCTGTCCACCATGGTGGAGTCTAAAAAAGGTCTATTGGGACTTTAAACATGATTTTTGAAAGGAAAAGTCCATAGCCATGTCACCACATTGTTTAAGACCATAACTGGGCTATGACATCATATGGAAAGAATTAAAGGAAGGTTATTACCGAATGGGGTTCTCTGCGTGTTTCAAGATGATAAGCGAAAAACCTCACGAAATGTGAGTCTAGGCGAATCTCTATCGTAAACACGTCAGAAAAAGGGAAGCCTTTGTGGCGAACTATAAAAAGGGAAGCCTTTGTGGCGATTTATGACAAGGGAAGTCTTTGTGGCGAATTATAAAAAAGAAAGCCTTTGCGGCGATCTATGAAAAGGGAAGCCTTTGTGGTGATATATGAAAAGAGAAGCCTTTGTGGTGAACAATAAGAGGGAAGCCTTTGTATCGATCTATGAAAAGGGAAGCCTTTGTGGCGATCTATGAAAAAAGAAACCTTTGTGGCGAACTATAAAAAGGGAAGCCTTTATGGCAATCTATGAAAAGGGAAGCCTTTATGGCGATTTATGAAATGAAAGCCTTTATGGCGGTCTATGTTACAGAGCATTACTGATCAATCGGAATACATTTATCATAATAACATTAAATAAATTAATCTCATTCAAAACATATCAAACAAAATCATTTGGTCCCTAAATCGAGCCTTCGAGTCCCTAAAAATAGCTTAGAAGCAATTTGGGACTAATTTGAAACAAATAAGAATTTTAAGAAAAAGATGCAAAAATTGGAAAACAAGGGTTACACGGTCGTGTGACATAGCCCAGGCCGTGTAACATTCGAGCAAAGGGACGCACGGTCCTGTCCCAACCTATGTCATCACCTGTGTAACTCAATGAGTAGGGTCAAAAGGTCGTGTCACAAGTCTCTCTATGATACAAATGAAACAAAAGAAAGTAACTATGTAAGCAACGAGTGCTTAGTAAGCTCGTATAAAATTAAACATAACTTATAATTTCATTAGCATAATTTATAGCATAATCATAATATCAACCAAAACCATAAGCTTAGCATAAGCCTATACAAACATCATCAACTCACAAGTTAGTATACATATCCATGATACAAATGAATTCAACCATAACATAAGTAGATTTCCATATATATACATCATTAATTCATCAACTTTTTCATAAGATCATGATTCATTCCATTTGTATACTTACCATTTCATTTAATTTTCCTTACCCATTGAACCATCTAGAACTACATTGGATACTAGGTACTGATCACATATAGTGTGCCTTTCATATAACAGTAACATTTCCTTTACATCAATGCTCACACGAGCTGTGAAAAGGGTCTGCTCACACAAGTTGTGGGTCAGAATGTAAGCTACACGATGTTTTTCACGTGAGCTGTGGAGAATCCGCATCAAATACAGGACCTCAGCCATTGGTAGGACATTCAAGACCAGCACTTGAAACATGAAATCCCTAATGACATGTCATTTGTATCCTAAGAATTCTTAAGGTTCAAATGGGACTCGTTATCCGTCAATTCATTATAGCATTGATACATTTACATTCAAATTCATTTATATTACAACAATATAGGAAATAGTCGATTTAGCTAACATTAAAATGATCATAGTTCATACGAACTTACCTCGATAATAAAGTCATAAATGTGGAATTCGAACTAGTTCGAAGCTTTAGCTTTTCCTTGATTAAGTTCGATTGTGGTTTATCTTGATCTAAATAATAATTTCATTCAATTAAGTACTTCTAGAATTAATTTAATCCATAATTCATATTTATGCAAAATAACAAAGTTGCCTCTAACATTTTAACTTTTCATAATTTAGTCCTTAATCCCGTAACTTGAAATTTAACCATTTTAAACTAAATCCAACTTAACCAATGTTACAAGGGACCTTGAAACAACCCATAATCACAAAAAATTCACAACAAAACCCATGGTTTTATACTTTTAACAATTTAATCCCTATTTGTAATTTCATCAAAAATCACTTAACAAAACATGTTTATTTTTCAACCAAGACTAATAATCTATCAAATAACATCAAAACACATTAAAAATCCATGGAAAGCCCCTAAACCTTTAAAATTTTACAAATTAACCCTCGGGCTAGCTAGATTAAGCTAAAACAAACTCAAAAACATAAAAATCATGAAAAATGGGGCTTGAATTCACTTACATACATAGGAGAGTATCAACCAAATCTTAAAACCCTAAAAATGGCTATTCCCTCTTCAATTTTTAGTGGTGAAGACAACTAAAGAAGATGGTATCTTTTTTGTGTTATTTTAGTTTAGGTTTTATTTATTCAGTTACAATTTTGACCTTTAAAAACTATCAAAATTTTAATAAAGCCTTGTCTATGCACATCCACTAACATTTTAAATGGTATATTTACCATTAAAGTCCATTAAATTTCATTTCCATAGCCATTTAGCCCATTTAACTAATAGAATTCATCTTTTACACCTTTTATGATTTAGTCCTTTTTACTTAATTAACCATTTAAACATCAAAATTTCTTAATGAAACTTTGGTACGACCTTAATATGATTCTGTAGACATTAAATAATTAATAAAATGATTCACTCATTAGAATCATGGTCCCGAAACCACTATTTTTAACACCACTGAAAATGGGCTGTTATAAATGGTACTCATAACGAACTCAGAAAGGAAACATTTGGCGTGTAAGGATGAGACTTTCAGTGGCAAACTTTGTATCAAATGGTTTTGGTGCGGCCATCACGATTCGCAGGTGCAATTAGATATATAGAGGAAGAAGGGGACTTTCAAGGAGGATTCGAATTGAATAATTGAAAAAGTTATCTACCGCTTGTATACATGATCAATCATGGATTGTCAAAGGAACAACAACTTAGAGTATGTATTCAAGAATAACAGTGGTTGTCTGTATGGACCTGTAGAAAGGAAATGTGCAAGGAATCATGAAAGTTCATATCAAGAAATGTGAGTGATGTATTGAAGATGAGAAGGGTAGAACATGATCTTAGAATAGGATATGACAACTATGGTATCAGGAATGGAACTCTAGAAAAGTATTCGCCAAGAGACAAGCTGAAAGATAAGCATAAAAGATGGCTATTCAAATTTCCAGATGCGATGTGCAAACATGAACTGGGGAATTGGTGTTTACCTCACTAAGTTCTTATGATCTTACCTCTGCGTATTATGTTGTAGGTAAGCTGAGATAGGTCTATACCAGGAGGGACGATGCCAGAACTACGCCAAGGGTGTGGTGTATTAAGCTATGTGCATATAGAACAAGTTGGTATCATTAATGTAATCAATAGTTTTGCAAAAAGTTCTTATGTATTGGAATGTTGTAAATAAGTTATGAGATTAGTTAGAATTTCCTTGTAATTAATTTACTCAGTACTACAACTATTATTATTTGATGTATTATCACCTGTATGTTAGTTCATGCAATATGTAAGTAGTTAAATGTGAAATGGCTATAGAAATATGAATTGGTGGAATTAAGTAATAATTATACCATATAGATAGATAGTGGACAATTATGAACATATTTTAGCTAATTATTAAGGTTATTTTAAAGGGTAATTTAGAAAATAAGTAAATAAACAAAAATCAAATAAGAAAAAATATCTTCTTCATTTTCACTTACCAAAATCGAAAACCACCATTTTTATCAAGCTTGAAGGTTTGGTCAACCCTTGTTCTTGCATGTAAGTGATTTTTTATTCCGTTTTTAGTGATTTTTATGTTTTTGAGATCGTTTTAGTTTAATCTAGCTAACTCGGGGGTTAATTCGTAAAACTATTAAACATTTTAAAATATGCCATTGTTGAGCTTGTGAAGTTTTTAAAGTTTGATGATAGTTTGATAAGCTTGATAGCTAAATAGGACTATTTCGTAAAGTAATTTTTAGTGATTTTAATGTTTAAGGACTAAATTATTAAAGTAATAAAATCTCATGAAACTATTGTGAAATTGTGAAATATATGGGTTGTACAGGGACTAAAAGAAATTCAACTAGCTTGGTGTAAGCTTAAATGTGTTCAATTTGAATGTTTCGGGTTTAGGGACTAAATTACAAATTGATAATAAAAGGGCCAATATACATAAGTTTGATTACTTAAGTGGTTTGAAATGATTAATTGAATGTAAATTATTATTTACGTACAAATCAATCGGGCATAAATCGTGGAAAAGCGAAGTTAAGGGAATAGTCGTCAGCATCGCATTTTTAATCATTTTTGAGTAGGTAAGTTCGTATGTTCATTAAATTGGTTAATTGTTGTTATTGATGATATGATAACTAATATTTACATTATGAATGGCAATTAGGAAATATGATTAAATTGCAGTATCAGTTAAATTACAGTTTATGTTTGAAAAATGAGATCTATATAGATGTATGTCTGAAATGGTGTAATTGTATAAGTTAAATGGTTTGGACATGGAATGCGACCCGTTTGAACTTCGTGAAGACTTAGTATACAATTGACATGTCATTAGGGTTAGTTACCGTTTTGGGTGCTGGTCATGGATGTCCTACCGATGGTTGAGGTACTGCATTTGTGTAGATTCTATAACTACCCATTTTTAGTGGTGTCGAAAAATGTAGTTTTGGGACCACGATTCTGAAAAGTGAGTCAGCGTTTAAATATTTATTTAACATTAACGAGTATTTATTAGGGTCGTATTAAAATTTGGTTAAGAAATTTTAATATTTAGTTAGTTAATTAATTAAAAAGGACTAAATTATAAAAGGTTGCAAAAGTGGGTTTTATTAGTTAAATGGGTTAAATGGATATGAAAATGTAAATTAATGTACTTAGATGGTAAATATACCATATGTATAGTTAGTGGACAATTTTGGATAAGGTTAGGATGCAATTTAAGTTAATTAACTAAGGGTAAATTTTTAATTAAATAAATAAATGTATAAACAAATAAACAAAGCCTATCATCTGCATTCATTTTACTTTGTTTCAACCAAAAACTCCATGAAAGGAGAAGGTTGAAGTTTCAGCTAGGGTTGTTAAATTGCATCGTATGATATTTTGGCTCGTTTTTAGTAATTTTTATGTTTTTGAGTTCGTATTAGCTTAATATAGCTAGCCCGGGGATAAATTCATAAAATTTTTAAAAGTTTAGGGTCTTTCCATGAATGGATTGGATGTGTTTTGAACTTGGTTGATAGATTATTAAGGTTGGTTGCTTAATAAGGATATTTTGAATAGTAATTTTAACTAGTTTTGAGTATAAAGACTTAATAGTTATAATTTTGAAAGTAGAATGGTTTATTTGCTAATATTCAAATTTTTAGGGGTTGTAGAGGGGCCATAAGGAATTAGACAGTATTGTTTTAGGCTATTGTGGAAATTTTGTAAGTTTTTACATAAGGGCTAAATTGAATAAAAGGTAAAAGTTTAGGGGAAAAATGTAAAATGTCATTAAGCGACTAATTGCATTATTTTAAGTAATTTAAGATGACAAATTTAGTTAATTGAATTAATTTATTATATTTAGATCAAGAAACTGACCAGTCCGTTGATAAATAGGGGAAGGGAAAAGCTGTTGAATAATCGTCATCGTGTATCGTTAGCTACCGTAGTCTGTAAGTTTGTATTACTATTTCTATGTTTATAATGGTTTTTTTATCTATTACGTGTTTTATTATAATTAGATTTAATGTTGTTATTATCTACCGTATGATTAGAAAATAAATAATAAATATATACAGTGACTATGCAATTGCCTAGCAGGCTTTAAGCCGATGTTTATTTGTAGGATTTGAGTCGGTGTTTATTAGTAGGCTTTGAGCCGGTGATTTATCTAGCAGGCTGTGAGTCGGTGTTTAATTATCAGGCCTTGAGTCAGTGTTCATTTAACAGGTACTATGTACTGATGATAATGACCGTACCGATGGCTGGAGATCCTGCATGTGTTGCGGATTCTCTGAAGCTTGTGTGAGCAGCATCGTAAGTCGGTTAAAGTTCTAAAGTTATTTTGAATGGTTGTTATCCTTTTTGATTACCTAAAATGAGATGTCATTAGAAATGATATCTTGATTTATGATTGTTTATCATGTGGTATAGTTATGATAAGGATTTTTACATGTCTAAGTGTTCGGAAAGTTGAATCGATGGTATATTGGCAAGATTTGTTAGTTTCATGCTTTGTACATTTTACAATCAAGTAAAAGAAAGGTATGTGATGTTTGTTTTACGATCTTACTAAGTTTTATGAAAGCTTACTTTGTTTGGTTGTATGTCTTTGTAGGTTGTCGGACTTTTGTTGTTAATTGGAAGTCATTGGAGATCACACTATCTAGCATCTTAATCAATAGTTATTCGTTAGTTTTGGCCTGGTTATGAATGGCATGTATATAGGATTTTTTTTCTATTAAGGTTGGAAATGTTTAGGTATTTTGGTTGTATATGCCTTTATCTATGAAGTTAATATATGCATTGTGAATTTGCCCCTTTTTGGTAACATGTGGAAATGGTTATATTGAAATGGTATTTAGGATTTTTCATTATGCGTGAATGGATGTAATCAATGAACTTTGTGTGCTATGATTGATGATGTTGGTTTAATTTTTGACTTGAGGTGTCAATGAGGGCACACTTGTTTGACACTTAGGTTGGATTTTTTGGCATGTGTCAAGCTTGTGTAATTGTGTTTTGAGTAGGTTTAATTGTTTGTAAACGGGTTGCTTGATGTCCAAGTAAGCACGTTTTGGTAAACTTGCATTTGAAGGAAAAATTAGGGGCATGCAGCCTAAGACACGAGCTGCCACACGGCCCTGTGTTTCACACGGTCTCTTTACATAGATGTGTGTTTCAAGTTAGTAAGTAATACGGTTTGGCACACGGTCAGCGACACGGCCGTATGACCTAACATCGACTTGAACAAGGTTTAGCACATGGCTAGTGACACGGATCTGTGACCCTATTTCAAATACTCACACGATCTGGGACAGGACCGTATGTCCCATACTTCGAATGCTCACACGGCCTAGCCATATGGTCATGTGACACCTGTTTTCAAAAATTTTCAAATTTTCCAAATTTTTTTGATTTGTTTCAAAATGATCCTCGAACGTTCGCATACTATTTTTAGGGCTCTATAGGCTCGGTTTAAGGCCCAAAAGTGTATTTCTATCTTGGTTAAAAGGATTTATTGAATGTTATAGTTTAATTTGCAAATTGTTTCTATTTGAAGTTAAATGTTTTGAATTGTTTTGTAATATTCTGTAACTCTAATCCAACAACGAAGATTGGTTAGGTATGTTACATTTAGTGGTATTAGAGCTACGATTTAGTCGATTCTAAAACTGAATGTAACATGTATTGAGTCTAGAAATACATGCCATTTCATAACCTGTGATGACTCATAATTAGTTTGACTTATTTTCTGATAGACTAAAGATGTCAACTGGTTCTGATTGAACAAAATATGACAATGCACAAAGTATGCACAAAATATGACGATTCTGACAAGTGAATTATTATTTTAATGTTTATTTAATGTCTATAGGATTATATTAAAGTTGTATTAAAATTTTGTTAAGAAATTTTGATGTTTAAATAGTTAATTAAGTAAAAAGGACTAAATCATAAAAGGTGTAAAAGTTGAATTCTACTAGTTAAAAGGGCTAAATGGATATGAAAAAGAATGTTAATGGATTTGAATGGTAAATATACCAATTAAAGAGTTAGTGGATGTTTATGGATAGGTTTTAATGAAATTTTAATAGTTTTAAAAGGTTAATTTGGTAATTTGATAATTAAGTTAAAATGTTAAGTAATTAAAATATGAAAAGCTATCATCTTTCTCATTTTCTTCAAGCCATAGTCGTTTCCACCATTAGAGAAGAAAGCTAGGTTCGACCAAGCTCCTTTTAGTGCATGTAAGTGAATTCAAGCCCTGTTTTTATTTATTTTTATGTTTTTGAGTCCGTTTTAGCTTAATCTAGCTAGACCGAAGGTTAATTTGCAAACATTTTAAAGGTTGAGGGACTTTCTATGGTTGTTTTTGAATGTGTTTTGATGTTAATTGATAGATTATTAATCTTTGTTGTAAAATAAACATGTTTTTTTGAGTGATGATTTTTGGAAATAGGAATTAAATTGTTAAAAGTATAAATCCATGGGTTTTGTTGTGAATTGTTGGTAATTATGGGTTGTTTCAAGGTCCCTTGTAACATTGGTTAAGTTGGATTTATGCTAAAATGAGTTATATTTAAGTTATGAGCTTAATGACTAAATTGTGAAAACTTTAAGTATTATGGGTAATTTTTTATAACTATGAACTATGGATTAAATTGAATACTAGAAGTACTTAATTGATTGAAATTATTTATTTAGATCAAGATTGTAATATCTCGTAAGTTAGGGGTGTCGAGAAACATACTTCTAGGACCTCGCTTTCGCGAATTGGGCTCAAAAATATTATTATTATTATTATAATATTTTTGGGAGTTACTTTAAAAGTGAATTGAGTGTTAATTATATAATTTTAATTAAAAGGGACTAAACTAAATAAAGGATAAAAGTAGGAATTACTATTAATTTTTAATAGAACTAGTTTAAGGGACTTATTAAGTAAATAAGCCATATTATATATATGTATAAGATAGTGGACGTTTTAATCTATTTTGTTAGTATTTTATATATATATATATATATATATATATATATAATATGTTAGAAAAGAAATTATGTTAAAGAATAAAATAATAATGTTAGATAAAAGATATAGTTAGTGGAGGAAGAAAAACAAATGGATTAGTCAAAATCTTTTCTTCTTTTTGAAAACTAAAAGGATAAGGGGAGAAGGGTTGTTCGGCCATGGAGCTATAATGCATGTGTAAATTTGTAAGTGAGATTTGATTATTTTTGCATGAAATTTATGTTTTTGATGTTATAATGTTATGAGTTAGTTTACCCATATTAAAATTTTGAGAGTGAATGGAAATGATGAAAGTTACCATGGATGAGAAATTTAAAAGTTTGGTGTTATTTTATTGAATATTAAATGCCTTTGAGGTGATGATTAGAGTATAAGTTTTGTAGGCTAATTTGGTCATATTATGTGGTGATTTTATTGATAATAATTTCTAGGAACTTAAATGTTGTAAATTCAAAACAACATGGTTAAATTGTTAATTTTGTGAAGTATAGGACTGTTTTAGTGGATTGTTCTTATGCTAGAAAATTTGGGATTTATTTACTAATTTTATTAAGTATATAAAATATTTTGTAATATGAAATTGGTTAGTATTAATTAGCAATGAGTTAAATACTATAAATAAATTTAGTGTGGTATGATTTTATTAAATTTAAGATTTGTGGGGATTGTTAATAAATTAAATGTATATGTAGTGAATTATTGAAATTAGAAGGAAATATGATCAATCAAATTTTTGATGTTAATAGTTAAGTTGAGTAAATGACAATTGTTGTTAAATAAAAGTATGCATTATGATATAAGATTTGATTGATTTTAGTAGAAACAAGAATGGTATTAATTGAGCTAAATTGTTAAAAATAGATCAAGTGAAGAATAGATCGACTATCAACTGTAGGAAGGAAAAGATCACTGAGTAGACATCCGTCATATTTTGGTAATTTCGTAGTCCCCGAACTCAAACTTTATAAAATGTATTAATTAATTTAGTTATTATTTGATGTCTTATATTACATCCCTAATAAATTTGTTAATCCAAGTGAATGGTAGTTTAAGGAATATGACGTTAAGGAATAAATTAATGTTTGATTAGTGGATATTTGGAATGGAAGAGTTATTAAACTATGAGTTGTGATATTGAGTTGGGAAAAATAATATTATGGATTTGCAAATGAGTAATTGACATAGTTAATTTATTCGACTAGTGCTGGACACAAATATCGTTGGTTTATCCAACTAGAGCTGGGCTCACAATCTTTGCCAGATTGTCTGACTAGTGCTGGGCACACAATCGTCGGTTTATCCGATTAGCACTGGGCGTAAATACCGTTGGTTCATCCAACTAGAGCTAGGCTCACATTTAATATCGTCGAAATATTTGACTAGCGTTGGGCGCAGACATTGTTGGTTTATCCAACTAGAGCTGGGTTCGTATTCAAAATCGTCGGCTAACCCGATTAGTGTTGGGCGCAAACTCCTCTACGGTTTATCCGCTAGGCATCAGGTGAAATGAAGCTAATAAATCATACGACAAGATTACTTGAATTATCAAAAGAGTTGATTATAGATATCATTGATGAAGAATGGAAATTTTATTTGGTTGAGTAATAAGTTCATATTATTTGATTGTTCTTGTGGTTGTCTATATAAATGAAATCTATTGATTGTGAATTGGTTTCAATGTTTGCAGGCTAGATAAATTTGTAGACTCAGACTCGACATCTTACAAGAATACCATACTCAATGTTGTTGATGTTTCTTTTTTAAATTTTGGCATGTACCTAGGATGTGTCTATGTCCTAGAAGTTGATTATTTTGTATATGTGTTTATAAGATTGTGAATATATATATGCTATGTTGTATGTTTTGGTGATGATTGGTTTGGTCTATATGCTTAATTCTTATGATAATGTTCATTGAAGGATGTTATTTTGGAAATGATGAATATAGGTTATGTTTTTACTACATTTAATTATTTGATTGCTTAAATTTTATTTGAGTTACCTATGAAAGGTATATTGGTTGTGGATGGATGTTTTAAATGTGTTGTCAATGAGGGCACATTGGTTTGGTATTAGGATGTTTGTTTAGGTATGTGTTGAACATGTTGTATTGAGTTTTGATGTGTTTAAGTGTACTTAAGAGGATTGAATGGTTATGCTTGTTTTGGTTTTGGGAAAGCTTGTTTCTAGGTGAATTTTTGTCCACATGGCCTGAGACATGGGTGTGTGTCTCAGCCGTGTGTGACACACGGCTTGGCAACATGGCCATGTGTCCCCTGTAGGTTCCTTTGTATGCAAGTCAGGCAGTTATACGGCCTAGCACAGGGGCGTGTAAAGCCATTTCGAGAGTTACACGGCCTGGGACAAGAAATAGAAATGTAATATTAAACTCCTAAATGGAACCAATGAGCATTTGACTATAAGATGAAAAAACTTATGTGTAACTATTATAAGTGAACTCTAATAGAAAAAATGGACATATGTTTGATTAAAACTCATTTGAGCATTCCATAGGTTTCATTTATATGAACTTCATAATGTGATTGGTTAATAAACCCATTAATATATAAGTTGAGTTTTATATTATGTTAACAAGAAATGAATTTGTTAGTTACACTAAAATGTGACATGAGTAAACTCTATAATAATCACTTAGAATATCTGCTAATACCAAAGAATAAAGAAAATATTAAGAGTAAATTAGATCTCATAAGCTTTTTGAATCAAAATGTCAAAATCCTTTGACTAGAAAAGTAGAGTTTAGAAACTCAACACAAAATATAATACAAAAATAAAATAACTTTAAAAGTGGTGAGCTAATTCTAAGCCTAAATCTATATATTTATAAGTCAAAATTCTCGTAAGGGAGCAATCAAAAGAGACCCCAATGAATTGGAGCAATTTTTCTTAGTTTTTGTGATTTGCATTACAAACTTCTAAGCTACTTTTAGGCATCTTCCTATTGGCTTTTTGGGGTCCAAGTTGTAAAATAAACCTAGCTAGATCGTTCAATTACATTCAAAATGATATATTATGGTCCCAAATCAGAGTTTTGTAGCTTAAGTTATGACCAAAATTTTGAAGTAGTGAAAGTTTAAAATTCAATTTGTAAAAACTTACAAAAATAGTCTTTAAGCCCAATTTTCTCCAATGAGACAAAATAAAATAATTTAGGGCTTAAATAGCACAATTCAAAGAGAAAATTATCATAAATAAATTGAAATCAATGCACTTATCATGATTTCCCTTATATATAGAGCTTAGGAGTTGTCAAAATCATAAGAAAATATATCAGGACACTTTGTTGATTTTTAGTGAAAATTTTATTTGGGTTATTTTTCAAAACTCAAATACATTTTAATTTTTTGTGAGTATTTGTTCTTGAAATTTGGGAGATTGTAATTGCATACTCATTAGCAATTGTATTCAAATTTGATAGATTGAATTTTTTTATTTTGGATTTTCCCCTTATAGAGACGGTAAACTTTTCTCATTGGAAAGTCTCAGTTTTCATCTTGTGTTTAGTCCTTTGTATCCCAAGATTTGAAAATAATGGGGATCGTTTGATTAAAAGTCGAAAGGAATTGGTTGCTAGATTCAGGATTCAACATATACTAACTTTGATCAAATTTATTATTATAGATAACACAATTAATATCCAATTTAATAGAAATATATTTTAAAATTTCATTGTGCAACAAACTATTTATCTAATAGATAATTCACATAAGCGCAAATACCTTGAGGACCAACGCAACCAATGAGGTTGTTGGAGAATAAATAAAATATAACACGGTCCTAGACTTAATGAAGCAAATGGTGATCGGTCAAGAAAAGTGAAGACTTTTGTAGGGATTGAGGATGCAGATTGGTCAAGAAAGACTATCAAAATCTCGAGGGGAAAAAAAGAAGATAGATAGAGAAGAGAGGTATAAAATATACTAAATGAATCTTTTAGTGATTTTGATATTTAAGCCATATGAGAATTTTATGCAAAAACATATAAGCAACAAAGGATTTATAAACTCAACCAACTATTAAAAATTGTGATGATCAACGAATTACTTAATTTTGAAACCATAATTTAGAATTTAGCGTTGAAGATTTATGCATATATATTTTTAAACCAATATTTTAGTGTTGGGTTGCGAAGACTGAAATTCTTTCATTGAACATTAAGGATGTAAATAACAAAACTAAATTAGACTTTTGATAAGTGTTTCTTTCTTTTGTTGATCATAGAGAATAGTAAAAGATACAAAATTTGGGTTCATCAACATTTCAATCCAAACATAAAATGTTATTAAAAAGTCAATAAATTATATATTATTTTGATGAAATTTTAAAGTTGAAAAGTAAGTTATTTTGTTATGGTATATTAGTAATATATTGATATAAAAAATTTCTTTAATATTATATTTAGTAATTAATAGAGATTAAAAATTAGAGGTGTTCATGGGTTGGATCGGGTACAATTGGTAGGCCTGGCCCGTAAATTGGCCTAATTTTTTTTCAAACCCAGCCCTTATATATGCTAAATTCGAGTCTAGTCCGGCTTGACCCTTTTAAAAAAATTATTATTAAAATTTTTATATAAAATTTCACTACAACATCAACAAGATAAATATTAAAATAGTTTACTATAACATAAAAATTAATTCAAATTTAAATTTTAAATTAAAACAATTAAAACTCTATAAAAGGATATTTTAAAGTAAAAATTTTCCTCTTCTTTAAAACAAGTCAGTGACAGTTTTAAAATTTCCTCCGTTAATATTTGCCAATATTTTTCAACTTTATTTTTTCATTATCTCATTACAATTTCACTATTGTTATGAATATTTTATTTTATTTTATAACAACTATCTTATTTTTTCATCGTTAATATTTCTATTTTTTTTATACTTCGTTACTGCTTAAAACCTTTATAATTGCACTCTATTAACGATGAAAGAAATATAAACAGTAATGTTTATTTAGGATTAAAAAATGGGAGATAAATGATATAAAGTTGAAGTGAGCAGATAGTAACAATGGAAGGAATGACAATACGAGGGACTGGGTCTGCTAGTAATAGTAATAGGGGTAAAAAATTTAGGTTAATAAAATCAGGTCGGGTCGGGCTAAAAAACCTTGCTTGGAACTCAACTTATTTTTTTACGGGCTTTATTCTTAAATCAAAATCTATTTTTCGGACTTATATTTTTATCTAAACCTTTCCATATTTCGGGCAAACCTTCAAACTTGACTAAGTGATCCGACCTATGAACAGATCTATTAAAAACTTAATTATTTTGGTTTATACATCGAGAGAAAATTGTCTAAAAGATATGGGATTGAAATCTCAATATTTGGAACTCCTTGCAAGTTAAGGTTTTCTTTATTAAAAAAAAATATGTATATATTAATATGTGAATTATGGCTAATAACACAAAGAAACAGTGATTAAATCTGTTATTGACGCCCTAAAGATCAAGATTCAAACCTCGTTAATATCCTCCACAATTTGTAGTATGTACCATAAAAATGTGTAAGATATGAATTATCATAATAATATTTGTAATTAAATTAATGAGTTTTGTATTAACTTTTTTCATTTTATTATTAATACGAAATTATGTATTTTATAATGAATTCTCATATGTTACTATTTATAACTAATTATTTTTATTGATTAATAAATTAGGGATAAATCTTGTATATCATAAGCATAAATTAAATAAGTATACCTTTTACAATGTAGATAACTATATTAGCTTCATTAAAATAACTCTCAAAAGGTTATATGTGCTAAATTCTTTTTCCAGCCAATTATAATATGGCATATCATTTTCATTCTTTTTCCTTATTCTCATTCCTTTATTCTCTCTTTAATTCTCCCCTCCCATACCATACCTAAGAGTTTATTCTGCAAGGGCTCACAACAATGGTTTTTAAGGATTTTGAAGCTCACAATACTGGTGTGAGTAAAAGGTTTGATGTTGGAGACTCTTTTGAGTAAACGCTTTTGGTTTTTAATTATATCAAAGTTTCATGTTTCAGACCTATGCTCTACTTCAAGCTTACAACCATCCCATCACCCTCCAACTCGAGATTTGCATCTTTTACTAATCCTCTTCAACTCTTCCACTTGAATATATGAACATCTTCCTCGCCATCTTACAAAATTTCCTACAATTAAAATAACGTAAACAGGTCACTGAAAACCAGCTGTGAAAATATATAAATATGTCAATAGCATATGTGCTTCCAAGTTACATCCAAGGATCATTGACCACCACGATAGAGCTATTCTACAACGCTTTAATCATGGTTTCCCCATTGAAATCATATATAAAGGTCAGCTCAAACAGTCCACATGTTCATTGAAATTTTGATGAATAATGAAAGCAAAAATGGAGTCAAAGTAAAAACTGCTGCCCCATCGATTATGTCGTTGAAGAATAAATATGGAGACTAATGTTTCCACGTCTCAGTTCTGGTCTCGAGTAGTTCAGCTATCTTAATCTACAGCTTTTGCCGCTTCTTTATCATTTCAGTGTATCAGAAAAATCATATGCAAATAAATGAATAAAAGCTTTTTGTTAACTTAATGAGCGGGCATCTGAGTTCCAGCGACCTTCACCATGAATGCAGCCTTCATCAGTCCATGGATCTCTCGTTACATCCGTATCTTGTGAAGTTGTTTCAGATATGAATCCGCTCTCAGAAGGATCCTTCTGTGAGCTGAAAAAACCCTTTAAACTACTGAATCCGCTCTCAGAAGGATCTGAAAAAACCCTTTAAAGTACTTTACTTTATTTAAAGTAATTTATTTAGTTAAATAAACCCCTAACTTATCATTTTTACCTAAAGAGTAATCAAATACGTTGTGTGTTAAAAAAATATTATTTTATTTTTAGAATAAATTATTTTCATTAAATTCACAACATTTTTGAATCATAGATTATGAGCTTACTTATAAACTATAAAAATATTAGCCTAATTAAAATGTTTTATTTTCCTCTAATATTTTCCAAGTAACTTGGGATTGACGAAAATAACACATGTTAACATTTGAAGTTATTTGGACAACTGTATTTTAAGTATCACTTCTGAACCAACTTGAGAAAAAAAAAGTGTAGTTTAAATTAGTTTAAACCATTAAATTATTATCTTGTATGTAACTATGCCAAATTTTTTATTAAAATTTTGATCAATTAATTACATGAACTGATAGCATTTTCACTTCCAAAAATAAAAACAAGATTATTTTAATATGAAGTGATTCGAAAATTGATAAATTATATAAGCTATTTTATCAAATATTGTTAATATTGTATATATATATTTTAAAATTTTATATGGTTGTGTTGGATATTTAATATATATATTAATTATGTTGAGTTAAAATTAATTGCACAATATATAAGCATCTAAATAAATTCAATTTTATACTAGTGTAAGTATCTCTAAATCATATATATAACTATCAATCAGATGAAACATCATCACACAAAATTTTGCATGTTCCAGATTATTATCACATATTTCACCAGGAATCAACTACAATTAATATTAAGATCTAGAAGAACCAACCCGAGAAAAGAGAATTTATGAGATTATATTTGTATAATTTGTTTCTACAGCTACTGGCGTGACGGGAAAATAATGCACAAACCTGTACTACACTTATCAGTTCAACTTCTGCCTTCATCTTTCTTCAACAGGAAAATATAAACATGGTAATGATTCGAATCCGAAGGCACAGCTTGAAAAGATTCAAAAGAAGAAAGTAAACTCCTTATATATATGATGTACCATGAATGGCCATATATGCTATTTCGAAACATGCTTAAACGAAGAGGAATCTTTCTAATGTATACGAGTCATCTTTCTAAAGCATATGATGACTCATTGCCGATTTGCAATGTTGGGAAAGATTTTCACTACCAATTTGCATAAGAACGATTTACCTACATATTGCATCATTCAACTATCTGTGCAAAGGTTTCCGAGGATACTGTGTGGCTCTAATAGATTGATGTTCAGACACCGGGCTTTCAGGTTCCTCTAATTGAGTTGGCAAGAGGTTGAGAAAGCTCCCCTTTGTTGGGGGATCAGGAGGTCCAGGAGTGTCTACAAAGAAGGTAATACGCAAAGGAAGGAAAGCATTCAAGAAACAACTCCAAATGAGAAACAACAAAAAGTAGTTAACAGTAAAAGCGAAAACATTACCGAACAATGATTTCACAGAAGGTCTCTTAGGTGCATTGCTTTTCTTCTTCACCTCAGCTGCAAGCATACACATTTAGCTGTCAGTGGTTTCGAAGGGGGAATGCTAAAACATGGCACTTAAAAAAAAGCGTTTGATTCAAGGAGGGGCAATCAGTTTTAATGACACGAAAATAATGTAATAATATTTCCTTTGTTGCATCTTGTTGCTATTATCACTTAGAATCATCATCGTACTACAATAATTATATTTTGGTTTGTTTTGCCTACTTTCAATGCATCTTGCAATAAGAACAAGATACAGTACGCACTTCGCTCTTTTCAGATAATGAATACTAGTGGATTTATGACATCGTGATCTTCTAATATATAAAACAAATAATAATAATAAAAAGACATACCGCACAGAACAATTGCATTTATATTAGACCTATTAACAAATAAATATTAACAATTCTGAATCCTTAGCTTATTATAGTTCTGAATCATATCAAACAGTGGAAACAAAATAGTCTATTTTTGCTGATACAAACCAATGCCTGGAAGATGATGCTCCTTGACAATCTCAACATTCTTGTACGTATAACCTACAAAATTTGCATCCTTCGAAGAAAGCATCTGCAGTTTTCAGGAACGGAAAGCAAAAATGCATCAACTGTTACAGATATTTAAAAATAACAATAATAATAAAACTGGTTGACAAGGTGAGCTGTACACAGTCCATTTGCACATAAACAGAAATATTAGGTACAAATGCAAGTTAAATAAAGCAACGCAAGTTTATCATAGTTCTTATTGGAATGAGTCTTGACAAAAATGATTATTAAGATATTGAGATAAAACCATAGCATATAATATTTGGTATTCACTTGAAAAGAGTATTTGATGGTAGGCAGATCACTTATGCTACATTTGGTTACTAGTGTAATAACATGAGGAAAAACTTATTTAACACACATCTTAAAATAGTTAGATGCGAAATAAAAATAATTAGAACAAATTTAAACTTGAAAGTAGAAGAATGAGTAAAATCTCTTGTAAAAATTAAGACCCTTCAAAATAAGCAAAAATTTTTCCTCCTCTTTGCTAAATATAAGTCATATGAGCGGCTAAGTATTACCAATAGAATTTAGTTTATTGCTAACTCATATACTAAAATATGGTGAAAAAATAATACTCTAACCTAACGTAGCTTTAGTATTTTAGATTAAAAAACATGGACAAGATTACTGAATCCTAAGGGATAACACTACAGGATAGATGCCCATCAATAAATATTTTTTCAACATTTCCCCTTCTTTTTTTCGTTTAAGTTGCATCAGACAATGGCATTGGCATCTTTCAAAATTCAACGCCAAACATAAGACACTATAATACCAACCACTTTTCACTCTTTTATCGTATCCTATCCTACATGGACTATCATATATACATCAACAATGAAAAATGGTGAGAAATTATATGCAAAGGAGTGAATTTCTTAATGCAAAACAATTTCAAGAAATTAAAAACAAGGGTATGAAAATATATTGACCATAAAGAGCCTAAATTTTGGTCATATGCTTATCACCTATCAGCAGCATTCATTCTACTAAACATCATTTTAGTAAAGAACTACTCATAGTCAAACTTGAAAAGCAATGGCATAGTCTTATATTTGCTGCTTTGGCATTGTGAAAAATACCAAAATATGTAAACTGAAATGAAAATGAAGTCTGGTGTAAAACTAGTCAACAGGGAGATTGGTGCAAAAAAATTATGTTACCTTTCTCCAGGGACCCGATCTGGTCGAAGATTGTACTTGAGCCCCCAACTATACATGCAAAAATAAATGAACATATGGTTGTAAAAATGGCCAGAAAAGAGGGAAGTAATGCACCATGAAAAGAATATAAAGGCATGCTTCAAACAGACAACCATCAGCTTCAATGAAGTTGGCACATGTGCAAAATCACACAAGGTTTTTGTTAGCAATTAAACCTTTACCACTAACCTCTTCAAACTTTTCAAAGTTTTGTGTGTCCAGGTCACTGTTAACCTCTGGCATAAACGCAGCTTCTATTTGATATAATCTGTCCCATTCAATGTCTTTGAACCAAGGGTGTGCCTGATACGATGAACTCAATAGTTGGCAATATGTATCATCTTTGCTCACAACAATGAAAGAGGGAACAACAATCAATATTCTAACCTTTATTTCATAAGCCCCTTTGGTTCCAAGCCTCTGCTCAACATTGCAAAGGAGTTTACGGATGAGATCTTTAGCTTCAGCAGATAACTTGGCTTCTTCAGGGAATTTCAAATGGGTTCTCCAATTTACAATCTGCATTAGTGATATTAGTTTGCTCATCATTGTAAATAAAGCAGTACATCATCTGCGATTTAATTCCATAGAAGCATATGATTCTCAGTGCATTATCTCAAACTGCTAAGAAAATTTGAATGAAATGATATAAATCTATTGATTTTTTCCAAATGAATAAGCCAAGGCTAGGCCTCCCTTTAAGGTAGTTGACATTTAAGGATCTGATACCTTTCTTTCCATAGACTTCCTCATATGTCATGGATAAATTAAATGAATATAATTAATGACTGAGCTATGTTTAGAGAAACGATTCAAGCCAGAACATGAATATTATAATTCCCTTTCAGATGCATGATTCTATTTATTAGATCTTATGGTTCGTATATCAGAATGCACAACCATTTTCGTAATCATTCCTTTCCAGGTGATCAATTTTAAGAGCATCTTTGTGTCATCAAGGTTATAAAGAATATAAGCTTAGAACAAATAATTAGTAAAATCCACAACACAGCAAAGTTATTTCAACTGAAGCATTCACCAAACCCCAGTCATTTCAATTATTTGCTAACTTCAGGATCATCCAGCTTGGTTAACAAACAGTAATTTTACTTGCCCACCTTGTTCAGCATCAAATAGATAGGTAACCGCTGAAACTTAAAGAATTTCGCATTTCCATTTGTACTAAAACTTTACAATATGCATATCTAAGCATACATAATTAAAATCACAAAGTCGACAATTTCACTTACCTTTCTACATGTTGATAATGGTTCTTCAGAATAGAAAGGCGGGTATCCTACAAGCATCTCAAACATAATTGCCCCAAGTGACCACCTAAGGGAGAATCTTTCAGAATACATACACAGAGAATATTAAATGAATAGAAGAGGTAAGACAACTGACTAACCAGTCACACTCCATCCCATATCCTCTCTTCAACAACACTTCAGGGGCAATATAGTCAGGGGTGCCAACTGTTGAATAAGCCTATATAGAATATTGCAAAACCATTAAAAAAAGAAAGTTGAACATGGTCAAGGTGCCTTAACAGCACAGGGTTCATTCTTTGGATCTAGAGGGCGAGTTTCAATTCACTTGAATGACCAGCACACTTTTTAGTGGTTAGAGGGCCTCCCAAACAGATGTCAGATTGAAGAATGTTTTAAGATTTTCCTTTGCCAACAAAAGCACATTTTGCTAGCTTAAGATGCCAAAAACAGTTTGCTAAAGCATGAAATACAAGTCCTGTAGCTCTACTTTTCAATCAAAATAAAGGAAAACAATACAAACAGCATCCAATCTTAGCAATTAACCAAAGCTTCTTTACAACCTATAGACACCACTTGTGGAAGTAAAAAAGCATACCAATGTTCGCCTATTCTTTTGCCAATGTAACAACTGCTCTTGTTGCGTCCGCCTAGGTGTTGTGGGAACATTAGAATGTTTACCACTCTCCGTTGAGGGTTTTAAGTTTCTCCCCCCTCCATGGTCATCCTCCCTAAGGTCAGGAAAGCTACTACTATCAAGAGGCTTACACAATCCAAAGTCCGAGAGTTTCATATGGCCGTTACGGTCAAGCAATAGATTATCAGGCTTGATGTCCCTACAAAGAAAAGACAAAAACGTAAAGATGTTAAACTATTATCTTTCCTTCTTTTCCTTTCTCTGGCTCCAAGGGTGTAGAGAGAGAAATGAATAACACTCTTCCCTGAAAACATATATAACAGGTTTGGGTATTCGTATGGTAAAACAGTAAAATGCAAAATTATGTCCAAAGAGCAGTAAGCTACTCTTTTTTCCCATATGCTATAATAAACTATAAGAAGTCAATAGAATGGTGAAAACCAATGAACCATGGGAGAATTTTAGATTGTTCAGCACGCAGGTGAAAATTATCCCATGAGAACATGATCAAGAAAGATAGAAAACCTGTGGATATAGTTGTGCTTGTGGATGGATTCAATTGCAAGAACAGTCTGGCCAACATAGAACCTCGCCTCATCCTCAGTTAAGGTATCCTTCCGCATCAGTAATGTCATCATGTCACCCCCGGGAAGATATTCCATTACAAGATACAAATATTCATCATCTTGAAATGAGCAATAGAGCTTGACAATGCATTCACTGTCAACTTCAGCAAGGAGATTCCTTTCTGCTTTAACATGCTCGACCTAGAAGGGGAGAAGAAGCACAAATGTGAAAAATAATAATGAAGGAGAATGCCTTCATGCTTCAAAGCAGTAGTTAACTAAATCTCCAATCAGTTCTATATTACTTCTCTTCCCAACCTAACCTGTCTCTAACAACTTTAACGTAAATGTGTAATATGTTACAAGATCAGAATGAAGGTTGAATAAACCAGGCAGAGAATTGTTTTAATTTGGGTGAAATTTTTTAATAGGTTCCAGGGCACATTGATCCTTGGAAAGGTAGAATAAAATAGAAATTCATCTAACAAAATAACTGACTGAGTTATTTCTTACTAGCTATGCAACCAGTTTCATTTTAACAGCGTGATTGGAAATATGAAGGGAAAAAGAATAGGCTAGGAAGTTGAATAAAGAGAATATTATACATCATAGGAAATAGTTTTCCCAAATATTATACATCATAGGAAATAGTTTTCCCAAATCTTGTTTAGAAAATGATAGCAAAAATCATTAGCAGTAATTTTGTGCAATTACCACTGTATCATTATTTATAAAACATTACTAAAATAGAACCAATAAGAGTAAAGGGAAGAGCACAAGCTGAAATCATTGAAATAATAATCTGGTCTTATACCCCCAATTTGAAAAAAAAAAGTGAATTTGAGAGAGGACCTGGCAGTTTTTTACTTCTCCCTCCGCTAGTAGACAACTCAAAACAGAGTAAAGTAAAACCCTTACTCCATTTACATGACTTCTCTGTTTCTAAGGAAGAGTAATGAATCAGGAAAAACATTACAAACAAGCAGTACCTGGCCTCTGCGAAGCATCTCTGATTTCTGAAGCTTTTTCATGGCATACACATTGCTAGTAGCTTTTTCTTTACAAAGCCTTACCTGCATGATGACAGCAGAAGCAGAAATGAAAAAAATAATTTAATGCAGTATCATGTAAATTTCCATTAACCTTGAAAGATGAAAATGGTGGTACACTGATGCTAGGGGTAAACAATATTTTACTTCCATGTGGAGATTCATATTGGAGAAATTCAAATATTACATGCATCACATTGCAAATCATATATAAATGACTATCTAGCAAAAGAAAAAAAGTATCACTGATAATAAAAGTAAAATTAAAATACGAAACGATCAAAATAAGTAGAGAAAGACCTCCCCAAATGCACCCCTCCCTATAATGGTCAAAAGTTCGAAGTCATCAACACCCATCTTGTGTCTTTGAAGTCGCATGTATTCAGTTTCTTTTTTCTCTAAAAACTTAAGCATATTCATTTGCTCTTCTGCAGTAACGTCAGCATCAGCAAGTTTCCTCTCTAACATCCAACGTCTATATTCCATAGAGATGATTGTTAGGAAAATAGTCCAACCGAAATTATAGAACACCAAGAGAAACAGTAATGAAAAAGAAATCCCATACCAGAGAAACTACCATTTATATACATATGATCTGGAATTCCCCAGCATAATTCATTTGTTTCTAAACATAAAATATCTAAGCAAGGCGCCTAGCATAGATAGTGGAGCACAACATATCTTTTACAAAAGTAATTCAAGTACTGACACGAGTTACAATATGCAAGGCAATCCTGTCATACAAGATGTGCTACTTTACTGCTAGTATTTAGCAAATTACCTCTCCTTTCTGTCTTGCAAATTCTTCATCTGTGCTTTGTAGTGGTTCTCAATATACTGTTTGGCAGCAGCAGCCTTCTGTTTGGTGGCAGTTGAAGGCGCCTCAGCCCCATCGATGGGAGGCTTATGTGCATACTTCGCATTTTCCAAATCTTTCTTTTTCTTTGGTGAATTTTCTACTTTCTCATTTTTATGTTGGAATTTCTTAAACCAACTCCTTGCAGAATCCATTATCAACAAGCCCGAATCACAACACGAACTCTATTAAAAAACCTACAAAATAAATATATAAATAATTTCTAATAACTTCTATAAAAAAAGCCAATAAAAATAGTTTACAATCGAATTATTTGTCTTCTTTGACTTGTACAAGCATTTTTCGGTTAGAGAATACAGGTTACCCATTAAATTTAAAGGGGAAGAAAGAAATGTTTTTCAGATTCATAAAATGACATATTGATTACTCTATTGCACTCCTCTGTAAAGCCTTTCTTATCATAGATATCTCAAAAATTAAAACAAAAATCCGATAATGAAAAACCAAATTTTCAATTAAATCGGAAAATTTACCTCAGGAAAATAAGAGAATAATTTCCTTTCAACCCTGAAGCCTAATCATCAAAACAGAATCCACTGTTTCACTTCAACTGAGAAAAAAAAACACTAAAAAGAGGAATGTAAAAACTAAAAATTTCAGTGAAGAAAGAATGCGTACTAAAAATCTAATTGAATAATTTCATTTAATTGGGATGTACTGATATTACAATAGTATTTCATTAAATTGGATGTACTGATATTACAATAGTATCCATCTATATCGAGCGTTAATAACTGAATTATGAGGGTATTATTGCCAAAAGATAATTTAATTGTAGCTTAAAGATCGTGCAGGTTACGATGACGTTGTCGAGGAAGTTGCTGTTGGTTTAAGGGCGGACGAAGAACCGGTGATAATGCTGGTACTGAAAGCAACGAGTGACAAATAGTAAGAAGTTAAACCGGCACGTGGCAGTTGAAGACATGCCTGAGCCGGCCGGCTAATGTGAAAGCACGATTAAATGATCTGCCACGTTGGATTGGCATGAAAGGCGCGCAAATTGGAGTTAACGCGTTTTCGAGTGCCTGCCAAAACGTATTGGAGAGATCAAGGAGTAACCAGGGTTCCGTTTCAAGGGTTAGAAACCGTGTTCAACTTGACGATGGTTTAATGAATTGTTTTATACGTAATAATATTAAGGGGTAATGGTAAAAAATCCCCTGTACTTTAATAAAATTTTCAATGTAGTACCTGTAACTTTGACTTTGTTTTAAAGTGGTACATGTATTTTTATTTTAGTTATCAATCCAGTACTCCGATCTAACGGTGTTAACTTTTGACTCTAATTGACATGTGGATCAATCAAAGAGTGCCATGTGTATAACATCCTCAAAAACTTATTGGTCTTAACGAGTCAATTTTTTTCAAATAAATAAAATGTGAATTATTTGTAACGCCCCACACCCGTTCCTGACTATTGGTATGGATGAGAGATGCTACCGAAGCATGTACATGTAAGAAATCTAGAATTTATTTAATAATTAAATGTTTAAAACATTTTTTATAAAATAATTAAAATATGTTTTAGATAAATTGAAAGTTCTAAAAATAATTTAAAATAATTTAGGATTTATTTGGAGTTGACCAGAACCCAAAACGAGTTTCGAAAGGTCAAAACGACTTAAAATGGTGCAGTGTTAAAACAAGCGTGACATTGTGACAAGAAACTTATGATGTTGCATCGTGATTGACTGAGTTAATGAGGTTGCAACGAGGAGACATGCGAAGTCGCAACATTGGGCTATGTAGTCGCAAAATTGCATCTTCATAATTATGACGTGACTCATTAAATTCACCCAAACACATTTTAAATGTTTTGCAAAGTCCATCTATTCATGCTATGTGTATAACCTACTGAAAGAACTCTCAATTGTATATAAGAATTATTACAAAACACTTTCAAATCGTAACTAATGATCTTGAAAGTAAAGTATTCATGCATATCATTGATTAACCAAAAGAAGGATAGGTTAGGGAAATAACATGTTGACTCTCAAGCTCAAATTTGAATAACATTCAACATAAAGACCAAGTAATATGAAATTAACATATTTACTTATATAGACACCACAACTAAAAATATGTCACTTTCATACTATTGTAGGCCTCGATGATAGTGTGATGTCCCAAATAGAGCTAGGAATCAAGTCCCATAGAATAAAAAATTAACGCACAAAATAATAGTGTGTAAGCAAATAATCCTTAGTAAGTTCAAATGGAATTCACTATACTTACTTTGTTGAAAGTGAGCATACCAAATGCCATCAGAACATCAATACTTATTACAACATTCTCAATTACATCACATAAGGAAAGTTAAGCATAAGAATTTATAATCATGTTAACCAACATAATTAGAATAACACATATAAAATGGTTAATAGATATTCTTATCATTTCATGGAATGTCGTGAAATATTTGAATGATGTGCAAATATACACAATCGTCAACAAGTAATAAAGAAGTAAGTAAAAATATCATCTCCACATGGACTGTAAAGACAAATATTGTGAAAATAAAAACTTAGCAAATTGGCGATGAAAATAATTAGGAGTAGATTGAATTAACTAATTAACTTAACTAAAATTAACTAAGTATGCAAAAACTAATGGAAATGTAAACACAGAATAAAAAGCAACAATTCACAAGTTTAATTACTATGACATGAAAGAGCTAGATTAATTACCTTTACTCACTTAGAATTATTAAAAGGCATAATTACAAAAACAAAAAAAAAGCCCTAAACCTTTGGGGCTTTTGGATATATGCCCCTAACCTTTTTTTTTCTGATTTCGGCCCTCAATGTAATTGATTTTTTAGACATCAACCCAGTTGAAACGGTAACGGTCAGCTGACCGTTAGTTAACAGTCAGTCAAAAAAATTGGTCTATGTGGCATTTCAGTTGACTGATGATGTGATAGACATTTAAATAATAACGCTGATGTGGCAAAAAAATTAAACAAATTTAATGAACATAAAACAAAAAAGCCCTAAATTCCCCAAATAATCTCAAACCTAAAAATTCGAAACTTTTTTTCACAAGTTCTAAAATCCCCAACTCGTTAAATTCCCCAAATGGTAAAATTCCCAAATCCATAACATTCGAAATCTTTATTAAATCCCTAAAATCTTGAAATCCCTAAATCATTAGCATTCCGAAATATTCTTGAAATCTGTAAAACTTTTACGAACCAAATCGTTGAATCCTTAAAAATTTTAAGAACGAAAAAGCTTCAACAATTGTGAGCAGTTTCTGAAACCCAAAATCGAAAGGTAGGTGCTTTCTTATTTGGTTTGTTGGGAAAATAAATTCCATTTTTGGTTTAGTTTGTTGATTATTTGTGATTTATTATTGTAATTTCAATGCCACAATGTAGGGTTAGTTTTGTCGATTTGTGATGTGACAGTGGTCCCAATGTTGTTGATAAAGTTGTTGTTAAACTTGTAGATGGTTATTTTTGATTTATTATTGCAATTTCAGTGCCACAATGTAAGGTTTGTTTTGTCAATTTGTGATGCGACAATGGTCTCGATGTTGTTGATAAAGCTGTTGTTAAAATTGTAGATGGTTATTTGTGATTTATTATTGCAATTTTAGTGCCACAATGTAGGTTTTGTTTTGTCGATTTGTGATGTGACAGTGGTCCCGATGCTGTTGATTTTTGTTACCCAATCAAAAGATGTTAAAATTGTAGACATATGCTACTATTTTGTATTGTATTCAAAGAAGTGTTCTCGATGTAGGTAGTGAGTTTTTTTAATTTTTTTTGCTTAGAAAATTATTTGTTTATACTTTGTAGATGTCATTAGATGAGGAATATTATATTATTTTGCATGTGGGTGGGCACTTTGTAAAGGACCTATATGTTAGATATGTAGGTGGGGAAGTGATTAGGCTTAAAAAGGATCCAAACACAATATCTTATTTTGAAAATTGGGTTAGGGTTTAACACTATCATGTTAATATATTTTCATGATCCTGGTACAGTAAGGTTACAAAATAATCTAAGGGTGATTTATGATGACACTTCCACCATAACTATGTTAGAATTTTGGGTCAAGTTTAAGGAGATTGACCTATATGTTGAACATGAGGTTGATAACCCTATAATTGTAGATGAAGTGTTTCTGTTGACTACTGGGGAGGGTGATGTTGAAGGGGTAGAAGTTGATGGGGAAGGTGATGATGATGGGGTAGAATCTGATGGTGAAAGTGATCTAGAAAGGGTAAAATCTGTTGGGGAGAGAGATGTAAGAGGGGTATAAGATGATTGGAAGAGTGTGTCTACTACTGGTATTTAGGTAGATGAGTATGGTGGTGTTGAAAGTGGTGGACAAATTAGTTTAGGGTTTACTTTGGAGAGGATAATGATAGTGAAGTTACTGCTGATGAATATGCTAGTGATTTTGCAACATCAGATAGAGTGGATAATGTTGCTGCTGCATGTAGTGGAGTAGAAGAGGATTGGAATAAGAATGAGGTATGGGACTTAAATGAACCTGGAAGCTTGGTTGGGTCTGATGAAGATGAAGAACATGAAAATGGTGAGAGAATGAGGAGTAAGTTTCCCTTATACAATGATAAGTTAAAATTTAGTTGGGGAATGTTGTTTAAGGATGATTAACAATTTAAAAGTGCAATTTGAAAGTACTCCAAAGAATGTAGAAGATAACTAAAGTTTATTAAGAATGAACCGAAAAGGGTTGTTGTGAGATGCATTGCTTACCCTAACTATCCATGGAGAATTAGGGCTAGCTATAGTCCTATTGCAAAATGCTTGCAAATAAAGACGTTTTAGGATGAGCACCATTATTCGGTTAGTTTTAAGGTTAAAATGGTGATTGTTGCTATGATTGCCCAACATTTTGAAGCAACTATCAAGGATCACCCTAAGATGAAGCTGAGGAGAATTCAAAGAATATGTGCTTTTGAAATGCATGTAAATGTGACCATTGATTGTTGTTATAGAGCGAAGAAAATAGTGTAGGAGAAAATGGTTGGGAATCATAAGAAGGAATTTGGCTTGCTATAGGACTATGCTCATGAGTTAAGGTCAAAGGTGCCAGGAAACACAATAAAAATGGTTGGTCAAAGAGTGATAGCAGACTCCCTTCCTCATTTTAAGAGGTATTATGTGTGCTTTGATGCACTAAAGAGAGGCTGGAACGCGGGGTGTAGGCTACTCATTGTGCTAGATGGTTGCTTCCTAAATGGCCCATTTAAGAGTGAATTTCTCACAACTGTTGGAAGGGACGCAAACAACTAGATGTTCCCTATTGCATAGGCTGTAGTTGAAGTGGAGTACACTAATTCATGGGCCTAGTTTCTCAGTCTCCTATTAACTGATTTGAGCTTGGAAGATGGATATGGGTACACAATTATCAATGGCTAACAAAAGGTTAGTGCATATGCAAATTTAAGCTTGGTATTGTTTTCTTATTCTTTTATTTGTATTTAATTAAAGTTTTCTAACAATCTATCTAGTTCATTATTTTGATTTAGGGCCTTGAGATTGCAATTTCTGACATACTTCCAAGGGTGGAGCATAGGAATTGTGCGAGGCATGTGTTTGCAAAATGGTCAGGGAAGAAGTTAGGGAAATCTTATGAGTATGATTTCAGGCATATTGTGAAGTGAACAACTGAGAGGGAGTGAGAGGATCTATGTGCAGCACTGGAGAAGAAAGATAATGATGCTTACGGTAATTTGATGAAAAAGTCTTCAAAGATGTGGACTAGGGCATTTTTGCTGACTACTTGTAAATCAGATATAGTTAACAAAAAATTGTGTGAAGCATTCAATTCAAGCATTGTTGAAGCTAGGTTCAAAAGAAGTATCAGAATGCTTAAGGATATTAGGACCAAGATGATGACTAGGATAGTAGAAAAAAAGAAGTTATGTAATGGATGAAAGCAAAATTATGGTCCATTGGTGAAAGCTAAGTTTGATGCCAACAAGAAAGACTTTGTAGAGTGGCAGCTGATATGGAATGGTGAACATGGATATGAGTTGAGGAAAGAAAGCTATCAATATACAGTGGACCTAAGTCAAAGGATATGTAGTTGTAGAAGTTGGCAAATTAATGGGATTCCATGTTCCCATGCATGTGCTGCCATGTATCTCTTAGGGCTTTAACCAGATGAATATCTACATGAATACTATTACATTGATACCTACAAGAAAGCTTATTTTTTCCCTATGCAACCCAAAAATGGGCCACATGATTGGAAAAAAGCTGGTATTGAGTGTAACACCCCTAACCCATATTCGTCGCCGGAATAGGGTTACGGAGCATTACCATAAAATCGTAAGTTAAAACATTCAATTCCAAACATTTCATAAATCATAGCATAATTTATCCAAACACATGCATATCATCCCTTATTCGATCCCTCGAGGCCATAGAAGCACTGTAGAAATGATTCGGGACTAAATCGGGAACATTTAGATCTTTATGGAAAAAGATAAAAAATTTCACACTTTAGGGGTCACACGACTGAGACACACGCTTGTGTCTCAGGCCATGTAACAATCAAAATAGGGACAAACAACCGTGTCTCAGCCCATGTCCATGCCCGTGTAACTCTCTAACTTGAGTCACATGGCCAAGCTACACACCCATGTGCTAGGCCGTGTGCTAGGCCATATAACTGCCTGACTTACAATCCTTTGAAACCTACAAGGGACACATGGCCATGTCACATGGTCGTGTGGACAAAAAATAGGCAAAATTCAAGCCATTTCTCTCACCCAAATCAAACACACACCTACAAGCCATTTGCACATATAGTCAAGCTTTAAAACATACCTAAAACATGCATAATAAGACCAATTCAATAGGTCATTTATCCATACAACCAATATGCCCAAAAGGCACCTCAATCACAAAAACCAAATATACTTAAACATATGCATAATTTAGCCATTCATCACCCATACATTTCTAACCTATTTCCATACCAAACTTACCACAGTGACCACATGCCAAACCACATTCAAACATACCAAATTGGTCATTCAAAACATACCTTCACTTGACCATTCCAACACCAACCATCAAAACATCAAAATGTCGAAAGTTCACCAACCATAATACAACATTTACAAGCCAGACATAGCAACTATCTTATCAAACACAATTCACACTTAAATCATACTTTTCATAGTCATGAATAATCATACTCTGAATTGTAAACAATTCATAACTTTTCATGAGCTTTTAAATTACCTTTTGATACACTTACCCTTTTTCCCTTTTCATGCCCGTTGAACCACTTAGAATAATATCGGATACGTGGGAAGCTCACACAAAGTGTGTTAAACACATGGTCGAAACCATTCCTTTCCTTTCCTTTACATAGATGCTCACTCGATCCATAAATGGGTTTGCTCACACGAGTTGACAGTTAGAATGTAGCTACAAGATGACGCTCATACAAGCTGACGAGTATCTGCAACAAATATCGGAACTCAGCCATCGGTAGGACATTTAGGACCAGCACCCGAAACATGGTAACCCTAATGACATATCATTTGTATCATATATATTCCTAAGGTTCAAACGGGGCTTGATAGTCGTCGTAACATTGTTGGATTTCCCATCGTGACATGATCTGATGAACAACATAATAACATTTAAATAAACTACACTAAAACATTATTTAAACATACGAACTTACTTTGATCACAAAAACGATGAAATATGATCGATTAATCCGATACTTTATCTTTCCCTCAATCTAGACCCGTATGAGGCTTAACTTGATCTAAATAAGCAAATTCAATCCATTTAGTATTCGTTCTATTCAATTTCAGTCCAAAATACATACTTTTGCAAATTTACATTTTAACCCCTAATAACTTCTTTACAATTTAGTCCTTAAGTTCGTAAATTGAAATTCATGCAATTTCATCCACATGCTAAGCTAGAAAAATTCACTATAAACCCATGGAAACTCATACAAATCATTATTTCACAATTTCACCATGAATTCTACACATTTTACAAATAAATCCCTAATTAACATTTTCAACAAAAAATCACTTCACAGAAGTTGTTTATATATCATCAAATATTCATTTTCCTCCATCAAACATGAAAAATCACATGAACACATTCATGGAAAAACCTTAACCTTTTAATAATTTTGCAAATTAGTCCCTGGGCTAGCTAGATTAAGCTACAACGACTTCAAACACATAGAAATAATTAAAAACGGGATGAAAATTCACTCACATTGATAAATGAATGCGCGCGGACCAAGATCAAGTTGCCAAGTCATGAGAAACTCCTATGAAAGCTCTAGACGAATCAGATCTGAAATCAAAACAAAGAACAAGATTAAAAGCAAATCAGAATTGAATTGAAATTCCCCCAAATTTAATTAAAAGAGCATTAAGAAACAAAGAAATAGAATAAGCGAATCAAACGGAATTGAAAGTATGGAAAGGATGCGAATCTGCCAAGGGATTGATTTGGCCAAGAATGCCTAATTTCCAGCAATCAATTGATCCCCAAATTGAAAGAGATCCAATAGGCCAAACCCTAGGAATTGTGGATTTTTGAGAACGACTCTTTGCTGCCAATGAATGATGATTTAATTAGATTCTTTGAGTTGAATATGGCTGAAAAAACACAAGAAGAACAGCAAACAAATGAGATAAAGAATCGGCACAAGTAGGAATAAAGAAATAAAACGAAACAACAAGAAATAAAGAAAAGTCCTAAGAACCCTTGAATTCCCGAAAGAATTCACAAATTCCTTCAAACGACTCTAATCTCCCCTCCAAAGAATATCGATGGCAAGAAGAAGGTTGAAGATGGCTCCCACAATCCAAAGATTGTTAAAACAACTTCTAAAGAAAACTCAAGAGAGAAATCTTGGAGAAAAACTCAAAGAGAATTCTGCACTTAAACAAATCTGATATTTTTTTATATAATTGAGAAGTTCTTTACAAGGTGGCCAACCATGCCTTTAAATAGGCCTTATAACTAGTCCTAATCTAATTAGAAAACTAAAATAAAAAAACTCCTAATTATTTTAATATGGAAATTCGGTCAAAGGTCTTTATTTGGGACTCTTGGACTGAATATTTACATAAAAATTTAAACTAAGTAAATAAATAAATAAATAAAAATAAAAATAAAACTTTACAACTTGGGCCACTTTGACAATTTGGCCTGATTTTCAACTAAGTATGTATGGATTTCTTGATTGGGCTGGGAATTTGCTTATTGGGCCTCGCCTTCAAGAATTTGGGCTTTTGTGACTTGTATCACACATGCACAAGAAAGACTTGGCTGAACCTTCAAGCACTCTCTAATGGTGTTTTTAACCCTAATTTTTGGTGGAAGATGGACAAAACAAAGATGATAGATTTTGGCTAAATTATTTTTACTTAACTAAATTATTAAATTACTTATTTAACCTTTGTTTAATACTTAAAAATTCACTCATTTAATGTCCATCTTTGTCCACTATTTAAATTAATGGTCTAATTACTATATAAATCCCTTAACCATTTAATTTCATAGCCATTTGGTACTTTTAACTTATAAAACTCTAAATTTGCATCTTTTATGATTTAGTTCTTTTCACCAAATTAAACATGCAAATGATAAAATTTGTTATCGAAATTTTTATATGACCTTGCTAATATTCTTAGACACTACAATAATAATGAAATAAATATTTACATATCGAATTTGTGGTCCCGAAACCATTGTTTTGATTTCACTGAAAATGGGTGTTACATTAAGCCAGTGCTACCTCCTGTTGAAAGGAAGATGCTTGGGAGGCCCCAAAAGAATAGGAGGACAGCCAAAGATGAGCCAAAAAAATTGAAGCCTAGCTACTTGAGTAGGAAAGGTCTACTCGTGACATGTACTCAATGTGGCAACATGGCCATAACATGCGGTCTTGCACAAATTGAAACAGGTACAATATTGTTATTTAGTTATATATATTGAGTAAATTTTTTTATTTTGTTTAACCAATGATTATGATCCATTTTTTGCAGCTAGATGCACAACCACCCAAACAAAAGGGAAATCTCCCATTAAAAAGTCAACTACCTCAGATAAATCTGAGGGAAAATAAGCATTTTATGTGAGTTTCTTCTTTTTACTATTGATCAAACATTGTATATTATTTTAATATTAATATAAAATAATTTTGTTGTCTGGTAGAACCACTAGGAGCATAACAATAGCTTCATGCCAAGATAGTAGTGGACAAGCTTTTTCAACACCCAAGTCGCGAAGTAACAAGCGAAAGGCTTCTCTCAACCATCTGGGAACATAAGAATTAGTTGCAGGAAACATAAGTAAATCATTGTTACTTTTTTTGAATGACTTCTACTATTTTTCTTGTGATTCACAGTAATAACTTGCTATTTAACTTGTGCAATCTTACATGAAAAAATTGCAGCTTCATTATAAATATCTGTTGTGTTTTTCTCTGGAACTGTGGATGCTATCCTTTTTTTTTATGCTGTATGCCAAATTATTCCATAATTCACTTCATGACCGTGTATATAACTTTCTGCAAATAGGTCATACAACACAAGTTTCTTATTGCAACAATTTTCTGTCTACAAAGTTCCTTTGTCAAGCAAATCATTTTATCTAGGGTGCCATAATTTCATTTATTTATTTGCATCTCATATGCTGGCTATACATGCCAAAACTAGCTTGGCCTACAACATTTATCTTGTATCTATTTTCTGTTTTGCAAGACCATCTCGCAACAGCTCGTGATTCAAAAAGGACGGTGTAAGGTATTCTACCTAGAACATTTTGAGCCTACAGCATTCTGGTTTTGGAATACACCAATGTTGAATGTTATTTTGTTGTTTTGAAAACCAATATGTTGGTTTTTTTGTGGTTCATGTATAGTTCACTTACATTCTACTTTCTGGCTGGTATAGCGTGAATAGTTTATAGGGTGAATTGATACGAGCCAAAGAGGTGACACTCAAGGGGTTATTTTTCCTTGTGGTCTAATCACTCGAAGTAAGGCACGACAATTAAAATCAAAGATGAATGCTTTTGTCCAAGACTTTGTTGCTACAAATTTAATTCATCATGTTCGTGACATTGACAAATACGAGAATGCAATTCACTGGACCAATATTGGAATAGTGAAAGCCCATAAATTGGTGAATTAATCTTTTATGTATCTTATTATTATTATTATTTACTTAATTCTCATTGGTTGGGACACATCATTTATGAGTTAAGTAATTTTATTGGTTAGGTTATTATTTATTTATTTTCTTAGATAATTTTAAAGAGTTTTATTAGGATTCAATTACTCTTTAAAGAGTTTTTATTAGGATTCAATTACACTTGTAATTTGCCTATAAATAGGCTTGTTTTCTACACATTGGAGGACACATAAAAAAGAGAGTATTTGTTTTCTTCCAAATTTGTGTGAGGCAAATTTTTGAGAGTAGAGTGATTCTTCTCTTGCTATTTAGTTTAGAGTTTGTTACTTTCGAGGGTATTTCGGAGTTACAAATATTCAAATTTCTTCCCGTTCATCGGTGTTTCTAGAGGTTCTTCTTCTAGGGGTTTCGTAGGGAGCCGCTCAATCATTGGCCTTTTTGGTTGCAAGTTAACCAAGGGTTCCATAGGGCAAATCTATCCTTTTATTATTATTATTATTTAACTAATTTTATTTATTCTCGTTTTTATTTCTAATTTGTGTTTCTCTTGTGTCTAGATCCGAGGTTCCGCATCAGTTGGTATCAGTTTCAGGCCAGTCGGTGTTATTTTTGAAGCTAAAATCAAATCCAAAACAAGCCAAAATACCAAAAACACTTTTCATCGGTTTCGTCGATTCTTTTTTTTTCTTTTTTTTTGAAGTTTGTGTTTATTCTCCTCTTATTCTTAAAAAAAATAGAAAAAAAGCAAAAAGAGCAAAAAAAAAGAAAGTAAAAAGCACAAAAAGAAGAAGCAAAAAGTGCAAAAAAAGAAGTTGCCTACCTTTCATACGTAGGTTTCTTCTTTTCCTATTATTATTATTATTTTATTTTTATTTTTCCCAAAATTGAATTTTTTCCTTCTTCTTTCTTGACTCAAGTATAATTAAAGCTTCAATTTTGAAAATCTTAAGACACCAAACATTTTCGATTTTTGTTTTTTTAATTTGGGTAGAGTTTTCTTAAGTTTTCTTCTTATTAAAGCTTTTCTTTGACTATGGGGAAAACTTTAGAGTCAAAGATAAGTTTCATTATTTACTATGGGAAATCATATGCTTAAATGATCAATAAAAATTTGAGCCCTGTTGTTAAATAAAAACTTTTGTAA